>NW_028113584.1:0-117112 GCF_964273705.1 Natrix helvetica
GATTCTGCTTGATCTGATTGGGGACCTAAAAGAACCATAGGCTTTGATGTTGTAAGCAGCCCAGACGTAGTTAGATTTAGGCTGCCAGGATGGTACAATATGCTCCTAGGAAGAAAGTTCAGTTCACATGAAATCATAGTGGCTAGTCCAATGTGAATGTGAATGTTAACGATGCCCTGATCCAGAAAGCTGAAACACTAAAAAATGACTGTGACCCAAAAAAAAGTCCTTCCAGAAAAATATTTGCCCTTTGGCTGGCAAGAGGGTACTTCATCTAAAACCCCCTGAAGATGGAGTTGAATATATTATTTGGCCACGTTTGACTAGACACACTAGGAATTTGCCTCTGGTGTAAGTGCAAACCATCATCATCAACAACAATAAAAACAACATAATCTTCTTCTTCATCATCTTCTTCTTCCTTCTTCTCCTCCTCCTCTTCTTCTTCTTCTTCATCTTCCTCCTCCTCCTCCTCCTCCTCTTCTTCTTCATCTTCTTCCTCCTCCTCCTCTTCTTCTTCTTCTTCATCATCATCATCATCTTTCTTCTTCATCATCATCTTCATCTTCCTCCTCCTCCTCCTCCTCTTCTTCTTCTTCTTCTTCTTCATCATCATCATCATCATCATCATCATCATCATCATCATCTCTTCTTCTTCATCATCATCTTCCTCCCCCTCCTCCTCTTCTTTTTCTTCTTCCCAGTAAGGAAGGAGTAGGGATAAAGAAGATACTAAGAAGGATAGATGATACTGCAGCCATACTACATGGGTAAATAATATACATAGACATTAGACATCTTAATTATTAGCTACTTTAAAACTTTCTAGGTAAAAGAGAGGTTCCAGATCTAACTAATAATAAATGTGATTCTATTTTTCCATCCACCTAATTGTTATTCTTCAATAGAAAGGACCTTGTCTTGGATCCATAGCTGAGCCTTATTCAGTAAATATCCCTTTCCAACATAGGGCTTAAACCTTTTCTCAGTTTAAATCCTTCCAGTCTTTATTAAGTAGAAAAGTCCTTTATCGCAATGTAATCTGCCAGAAGCAAAAGTGAGGAACTAAATGAAGAATGTGTAAGTAGTTGCATCTCTTTTAATAATTTGGAACAACTTAGAAATTTCATATTTAAATAAGAGAAACACAGAGATCACTTGACTAAAGTTGATGTCACCCTCCACTTTCCCTGGATGTTTGGTCCTAACGTATTTTCTTTGGCATCCTTTGTTTTTTCTTCGTAGTCTCTGCCTGAGTCCAAATGTGTGGCAAATTGTCGTCCTGGATTTGCCAAGCGGGCTCGAGAAGGAGAACCAGTTTGTTGCTATGACTGCGTTCCTTGTCCAGAGGGGACCATCTCCACTCAGGAAGGTGGGTGACTCTGGAGAGGAGAGATCTTGATCAAGGTGCATGTTAAAATTCATCTAAGGTTGGCTATTTTATTGTTCTTTATTTTCAACAATTTCTTTCACAATGGGAATATAAAATCGCAGCCACAAGTTTTGACTTTTGGAGACTTAGCATTCTAGCTACGTCTATAACAAATTTGTCTAATAGAAAATCCCCAAATCAATTGGGAACGAGGAGTCCTTGGTACTCTCTGAGCTTGCTTGTTTTCTTGAAGATACTTCATTGCCCTAATTACCCTAACCAGTGGTGGGATACGATTGGTATGCCCAAGTATGGGTGTACCAGTGCCTGCTGGGAGCACCAGGTATCATTCTGGTATGGTGCTCCGGAGGGCCTACCTGCCTGCCCGCCCTCCTTACCTATATTTGAGCCGATCGGGGCTTACGTGCACAGAGTGTACGGCGACTGCACAATGTTCCACAGAGCAGCTGGAACATCGCGGGCAGTAAGTACGCATGAATGCTTTGCGCGCATGCTGCACGTGTGCATGTGGTGGCTCCCTGGCCCCATTGCACCGTACCGGTTGCAATGGGATCCTGTACCCATCACTGACCCCAACCAAAGAATCTCTAAGGCCATCCTCACCCACACAGACAGGTAAGTCACCAGAATATAAACGGATAGTACTCCTTGCTAGCATTGATGATGTCACCTAGTTAGAGTATTGAAAAGTCTGCAAGAAAACAAGCAAGCTCAGAGAGCACCAGTAAAGGTAAAGATAAAGGTTCCCCTTGCACATATGTGCAAGTCATTCCTGACCTTAGGGTGTATGTGCTCATCTCCATTTCAAAGCTGAAGAGCTGTCCAAAGACATCTCTGTGGTCACATGGCTGGCATGACTAAATGTCAAAGGCGCACGAAACGCTGTTACCTTCCCACCAAAGATGGTCCCTATTTTTCTACTTGCATTTTTACATGATTTCGAACTTCATTACGCAGCGCTAGGGATTCGAACCGCCAAACTGCTGATATTTCTGATTGACAAGCTCAGCGTCTTAGCCACTGAGCCACAATGTCCCTATAAGAGAGCACCAAGGACCCCTCAATCCCAAAATCACTTCCCATTTTTCTTTCTGTCTTGAGCACAAAATCTAGAAGGAGTTCCCAAGTACAAATGAAAGTGGAAGGATTCTTTTCTTTGATTAATACAGTTAATTTGACCATCTTCAGGGGAAAACATGACTGAGCACCTAGAAGCTATATGAATAGTTTTCTCTTTTAGGTCCCCGAAGTGTATAGTGATATGCTGGCTCTTACATTGGATGGGGTGACACTCCCTTGGATGGAGATACGGCACTTTTTGGGGGTCCTCCTAGAATTGTGGCTATAACTTGATGTGCAAGAGGAAGCCTGGGCTAGAAGAACCTTCACAGAGATTCTTCTTGTGCACCAACTGTGCCCTTTCTTGGACTGGAGGACTTGCTTGTACCTTGGCCACTTTCTAATTTAATTATTGCAATGTGGTTACATGGGGTTGCTCTTGAAGTCCACTTACAATATACAAATGGTCCAAAATTCAGTGGCCTACATGGTGCTGAGTTTCATACTAGCTATAGCTATATATAGGTATATCTATACTTGTGTTGCATTGGTGCTCATAAATAAATAAAGGGAGACTAGTATAGATCTATTTCAAGCTATTTAGCTCTCATCAGCTAGTCATACCCTTTCTAGGATTTGAACCTGGGCTGTATTACATATTAGGCAGATGTGTTAGCCACTAAGCCACAGGCTCTCCTCCTTTATCAGCTATATCTATATTTATACCTACTGTGTAGTGTCAGCTGCACAGGTACCCAGTGCTTTCCAAGTGTAAATCAATGCATTTTAAAGTCCTAGATGACTTAGAAACAGGGCACTTTCTTTCCTTCAATAGAGCTGCTTGTCCATGACAGCAGGCATAATAGGTATGCCCTAGAGCCATTAATAAGAGCTGAGGTGGCACAGTGGTTAGAGTGCAGTACTGCAGACTACTTTAGCTGACTACTAGCTACAGGTCAGCAGTTCAAATCTCACCAGGTTCAAGGTTGACTCAGGCTTCTATCCTTCTGAGGTGGGTAAAATGAGGACCCAGATTGTTGGGGGCAAGAGGCTGACTCTGTAAACCACTTAGAGAGGGCTGTAAAAGCACTACGAAGCGGTATATAAGTCTAAGTGCTAAAACATTGCTACCTTTTGGGTCCTGAGAAGCTAGCCATTTCTGTCAGACAGACAAATACCTCCTCCGTACAATGTGTAATTTTTCATAATATGTGTTTTATTTACTGTACACCGCCCCGAGTCCCTTTGTGGAGACGGAGCGGCTAACAAATTTAATAAATAAATAAATAAATAAAATAAAAAATGTAATACATTTTTATCTTTTGCAAAGAAAATATGTCTTGAAATGTGAAAAGAGATATAAAAGAGTATTATTTTCTGTTTTCTCAGATACTGAAAAATGCACCAGGTGCCCAGATGATCAATATCCAATGGAGAACCGAGTCCAATGTATCCCCAAAAGAATAATTTTCATGTCCTATGAGGAACATCTGGGCATCTTGATGGTCTCCTTTGCCTTACTTTTATTCCTAACAACAGGCTTCATTTTAATCACATTCCTTAAATACTTAGAAACCCCCATTGTCAAAGCCAACAACCGGGACCTCTCCTACATCCTCCTCGTATCCCTCTTGCTCTGCTTTTTATCCTCCTTTTTCTTCATTGGGCAACCAAGCAAAGCCACCTGTCTTCTCCGACAAACAGTTTTCAGCATTGTCTTTTCAGTAGCTGTGTCTTCTGTGTTGGCCAAAACAGTCATGGTGGTGCTGGCCTTCCTAGCCTCAAAACCAGGGAGCAGGGTGAGAAGATGGTTGAGGAAGAGCTTGGCCAACTTCATCATCCTTTCTGGGTCTGGTGTCCAAATTTTCCTCTGTGCCACATGGCTGGGAGTATCTCCCCCATTCCCTGAGTCTGACCTCCACTCCCAGCCTGGGGAGATCATCCTACAATGTAATGAAGGCTCTGTCACCATGTTCTACATCACCCTCAGCTACATGGGCTTCTTGGCTGCCATCTGCTTCACAGTGGCTTTCCTGGCCAGGAATCTGCCTGGGGCTTTCAACGAAGCTAAGCTGATCACTTTTAGCATGCTGGTCTTCTGCAGTGTCTGGGTCTCCTTCCTGCCCACCTACCTGAGCACCAAAGGAAAGTCCATGGTAGCCGTGCAGGTTTTTTCCATCTTGGCCTCTGGGGCTGGGCTTCTGGGCTGCATCTTCTTCCCCAAGTGCTATATTATCCTCCTGAGACCAGATCTAAACACAAAGGAACATCTAATGATAAAAGTAGAGAAGTGAGAGTGAAATTGTTTCATGCTCATAACATTTAATTATTCACTGTTATTGTGATTGTATGTTTACTTTACATCAATGGTTCACAACCTTTTTTTTTGGCCATGCCTCACCTAAGCATCTCTAAAATCCTGATGCCTCTCCCCCCTTGACTTATACTTCTTACTTTACTCAAAAAATGAAATCTACTCATGTGGAATAAGCCCAAAAGGCCATTAGCTTGGTTTAAACAAGGTTCAAATTGCCTCCATTAAAAATCAAGTTACCCCACTATGGTGGGAAGGCCCCATGTTGGGAACCACTGCTTTGCATCCATTTGAAAATGTAAAACAAAAAGAAATAAAAATATGGAGAGTGTAGGACTATTTGAGGCTCTTCCATAAACAAAAGGGGGTCAACTTATTTTCCAAAGCACCAGAAGGCAAGACAAGAAACAATGGATGGAAACTACGCAAGGATAGAAGCAACCTGGAATTAAGGAGACACTTCCTAACATTGAGGACAACTTCCTTTCCAAAGTTGTAGGCGCTCCATCACTGGAGCTCTATGGAGATTCTATGGAGGTCCACCAATGGAGTTTTTAAAGAAAAGACTGGATAGTCACCTGTCTGAAATGGTATAGGGTCTCCTGCTTGAGGAGTTTGGTTGGACTCCAAGACCTCCAACGTAACTTTGAGATCTATTCTGATTGATTGATCTTTTCCATGCTTGCCTGAAGCTAAACAGTGTATTGAAATGTCTTTGAGAAATATCCTGTTCAGTTTTTACTGTTTTGCCCCAAGGGAGAAAATGAAAACCTGCCAAGGAGATCTCATCTTCAATCACTGAACTATATCGAGGAGAAGAACATTGTTGTAAAATTAAAAATGAATAACCTCTGGGGTTTAAGGAGAGACATTGCTGAAATCGACTTTCTGAGTTTTATAGGGTAAAAGTCCCAGAAGAGAAACTGCTCTTTTTCCATTTGGCATCAGTCATGAATAATATTGCTGTTGGCTGAAATAAAAGTGGTATTAGTGAGAACCAGCAACTAGTAAAAAAAGATGTTGAGACTCTAGAAAGTGTGCAGAGAAGAGCAACAATGATGATGTCATGGCAGCCTCCCTCAGTAACCAAGAAATAAATCACTTCATGTTTTCAGAATTAAGAGTGCTTTTGCTGGTTATGAAAAGATAGCAGCTAAGCAAAGCAAGATCTGAGGCAAAAGAGTGCGTAATCATAGATATCAATATGTAACCCAATGCCCTCCCCCTGGTAACCCCATCCCTTGTCCAATCTGTAAATCCCTCAGGTGTCATGTGGGATCCATCTTCAAAAAACATCATCAGGTTGGTATGCAGGACAGTTGGCCTTGGCGGGCTCATTCACTATCTCCAACATGCGCAGTAGATAGGGAGAACAAAACTCCCTATTTTCAATCTCTCCTGTACTTAAAACTTCCCTTCCCAAATATCATGCTTCCCCCACCCCCACCCCCACCCCCTGTTTCAATGGCAGCCAGAAGCAATTGCGAAACAGAGGCTGACAGATGATTAGGGGACTGGAGGTGAAAACATACAAAAAGAACCATTGCAGAAATTTAATATGTCTAGTCTAGTGGAAAGAAGGACTGGGCTGATATGATAGCATTGTTCCAATATCTAAGGGGCTGCCACAAAGAAGAGGGAGTCAAACTCCTCTATCCTGGTCCTATTAGACCTCTCAGCGGCTTTTGATACCATCGACCATGGTATCCTATTGCGCCGGCTGGAGGGGATGGGAGTCGGAGGCACCGTTTTACGGTGGTTCGGCTCCTACCTCTCCGGCCGGATGCAATATGTGTTGACTGGGGGGCAGAGGTCGACCCCGAGGCCACTCTCTTGTGGGGTGCCGCAGGGGTCGGTCCTCTCGCCCCTTTTGTTCAACGCATATGTGAAGCCGCTGGGTGAGATCATCCGTGGTTTTGGGGTTGAGTACCATCTGTACGCTGATGATACTCAGTTGTACATCTCAACCCCAAGCCACCCCAACGAGGCTGTCGAAGTGATGTCCCGGTGTTTGGAAGCCGTCGGGGACTGGATGGGGGACAACAGACTCAAACTCAACCCCTCCAAGACTGAGTGGCTGTGGCTACCGGCACCTCGGTTCAGCCAGCTGATTCCATCACTGGCCATAGGGGGCGAACAATTGCCCCCTGTGGAACGGGCGCGCAATTTGGGCGTCCTCCTAGACGCCCGGCTGTCAATGGATGATCATGTGGCAGCCGTGGCAAGGGGGGCGTTCCACCAGGTTCGCCTGGTGCGCCAATTGCGCCCCCTTCTGGACCGTGATGCCCTACGCACAGTCACTCATGCGCTGGTGACGTCTCGCCTGGACTACTGTAACACTCTCTACATGGGGCTTCCCTTGGGACACGCCCGAAGACTGCAGCTAGTCCAGAACGCAGCCTCGCGGGTAGTCATGGGGAGTACTAGGTACTCCCACGTAACACCTCTCCTGCGCGAGCTGCACTGGCTACCTGTGGTCTTTCGGGTGCGTTTCAAGGTTTTGATCACCATCTTTAAAGCGCTCCATGGCATAGGGCCTAGTTACCTGCGGGATCGCATTCTCCCACATACATCCCTGCGGCCAATCCGCTCTCACAGGGAGGGCCTTCTCCTGGTGCCGTCCACGAGGCAATGCCAACGGGCGACACCGAGGAGTAGGGCCTTCTCTGTGATGGGCCCAACCCTCTGGAATGACCTCCCCCCCGACATTAGAACCACTACTGACCTCCGCTCCTTCCGACAGAAACTGAAGACACACCTGTTCCGACTGGCTGGTTTGGCATAATTTATAACGTCTACCTCCTGGCATACACATTCTTACTGGTTTTTAGAGGGATAGTGTTTTAAATTTATCTTGATATTTTAAACTTTTGTATTGATTTATTTATTAGCTGTACAGTTTGGCATATTTTATCCTCCTCCTATACATGTATTTATGTAGGTATTTCTATGTTTTAATCTGTTGTATTTTAATACGGACTGTACACCGCCCCGAGTCCCTTTCGGGAGAGGGGGCGGTATATAAACGCTAATAATAAATAAATAAATAAATAAATAAATAAATAAATAAATAAATAAATAAATAAATAAATAAATAAATAAATAAATAAATATTCTACAAAGGATCTGGAGGCAAGACAATGGATGGAAATTAACCAAGGAGAAAACCAACATAGAACTAAGAAGAAAACAATTAACCAGTGGAATGATTTGCCTCCAGAAGTTGTAGGTGTTCCAACACTGCAGCTTTTTGAGAAGAGATTGGGCAACCATTTGTATGAAAGGGTACAGGAGCAAGAGGTTGGACTAGAAGACCTCCAAGCTCCCTTCCACTTCTGTTATTTCTCTTATTCTGTTAATGAAATTAAAACCCAAGACAACATCAAACAATTAAATAAATGAATGATTAACTATTGTTTGTGGGTTTTTTTAACACTTGGTAGTCCTCCTTTTCCTCAGCATGAAGGCCAGCCAATATTTGACATGAACAACATACCGTATTTTTCAGAGTATAAGATGCACCCTTTTCCCTCAAAAAAGAGGCTGAAAATCTGGGTGCATATTATACACTGAATACAGCATTTTCTGCCTCCTGAAACCCTGCCCCTTCACCAAAATGGCCATGCATAGCCTCTAGCAAGCTTTCAGAGAGCTCCTGGGGGCTGGGGAGAACAGAAATGAGTGACAAACGGGCCGTTTTTTGCTCAATTTTGCCCACCCCCAGCCCCCAGGAGCACTCTATAAGCCTCCTAAAGACTATGCATGCACTTTTTTTGAAAAAAAAATGGGCCCAGTTTTGCAAAAAAACAGGCCATTTTGGTGAGGTCTGCAGAGTACGTCTTATACTCCAAAAAATACGGTATATGAGCAGTGGTGAGATTCAGCCAGTTTGCAGCACTTTGGGAGAACCGGTTGTTAACTTTCTGAGCAGTTTGTTGAACTGGCTGTTGGAAGAAATCATTAGAGCAGAGAACCAGTTGCATGCCTCATCTAGTCTGACTTCAGGCGTTTTATGATCACTCGAGCAGAATTAAGCAAGGGTTAAAAGCCTAAAAATTCCTGATGTAGGTGAGGCAGCAGTTCTCCTGCCTCATAGTAGAGGGCACTTTGTTAGAGGCTTTTTTTTGCAGTTAAGCAGAGTCATCCATGGAAGCCAGGCAAAGAGCCATGCTGTAGCATACACACTTTCCCCCAGCCTCTTTCTTTTGGAAGGCTCGGATCGGCTCCCTCCGGCTTCTCTGCCTCTCCTCTCACCCCAGCCTGCCAGCAGGAGGTGAGTGGGTGGGCTTTATGCGTTCCAGGCATTTCCCACCCAGACAGCAGGCTGCATTTGCAATGGTAGCGGTGTTTGGGGAAGGCAGCAGGGGAATGGGGGGGGGGATGGCAGAGGAGCTGCTTTCAAGCCACTGGAAAAGATATCCAATCCAACTTTTGTGTGTGTGCGTGTGTTTGTTTGAGAGTGAGTGAGTGAGAGAGGGAAAGGGGTAGGAGAGAGAGTCCAATCCAACTTCTCTCTCTCTCTCTCTCTCTCTCTGTGTGTGTGTGTGTGTGTGTGTGTGTGTGTGTGTTTGAGAGGGGGGAAGGGAGAGAGAGAGGAAGGAGGGGAAGGGAGAAGAAAAAGGAAAGGAAAAAAGGAAACTTATTTCGCAAAGGAGAAAAACAAATATTGTCATTTTAAATCGGAACTGAGCATGCCTGGCTGTGGAATTCTGGGAGTTGAAGTCCACAAGTCTAAAAATATTTGATACCCACCACTGTCAGTGCCTCACCAGCCATAAACCTCACCGCATGTCACTGCCTCTAATATACATATACTGACTCTGGCTTGGCTGTCTGCCATGACTAAGGAGGGAGATAAGCAACCCTTTGGCTAGGAGCACAGAAAATTATCACTATGAAAACAAGGCTTGAACTCGTGGAATTCTTCAAACTTTTGCTACACCTGGATTAGTAAACTGTTGTTTCCTGCAAAATTCCCCTCCCGTCGCCCCACTTATAAGCTCTCTGGGAGGGGCCAATCAGTAGCCATCTGTTCCTATTTCCTTCTGTGAGTCTTTTTTCAAAGCTGCTCCCTCCTCCTCTCAGCCCTACGCATACGCACGTCAGGGACAACCTCCCTCTGTTCCTCTTCACTGCTCCCTGACTCAGACACCATCTGGTGGCCAATAGGTCTCTCTAGTCCCTGCTCTGACTCCAAACACCCCCCAGAGTCTTCCTCAGCCTTCAGGGCAGTCCCATAGTGTTCATCGCTGTCAGATTCCAGCAACAGCTCAGCTGACCACTGTTGGGCCACAACAAAGGCATTATTATTATTATTATTTCACATTCAAACCCACTTCACATAATTGTTGTGGGAAAATTAGGAGGAGGATGTGTTGGCCAGCCTAAGTTATAGATATACTACATATGAGATTAAACATAATGATTTCAGGATCACTTCTTTTTGTGATTAGGATCCCCTTGCAAACTTCAATTTTAAAAAAATAAGAATAGGTCTTCTGGATCAGGTCAGGATCCATCTTCATCTTCCAGTGACCACCTAGATACTTTTGGAGTGTCCACAACAGAAGATGGGGATAGATGAATTATCCCAACTTGTGGTGATGTTTACCTTCAAACTCATGTCTGTCCCTCATATCATTCCCATGGAATTCTCAATCATCCCTTTTCGTAGCAGTCTTTTTTCTAGAAATCTTATGAAGCTGCATTTTAACTCCCCTCTCCTTTAAATAATGATTTCACTGACCATTTGAAAAGTCCAGATTATCCTAATTTATTTATTTATTTATTTTCCATAAAGCATGAATTAGATAACAGATATAAGTATAAACATTAATATGAATACATGAAATGGATACAAATAGAAAGGAATATTAGGACAGGGACGGTAGGCACGCTATGCAGGCTCCTTACGGACCTCATAGGAATGGGGTGAGGTGAACAATAGACACCGCCCCGAGTCCCTTTTGGGAGAGGGGGCGGTATATAAATGCTAATAAATAAATAAATAAATAAATAAATAAATAAATAAATAAATAAAGTCCAAGGTGAAAGTTTTGGGGTTTTGGGAAAGAAACCGCAGAGTCAGGTAGGGCATTCCAGGCATTGACCATTCAGTTGCTGAAGTCGTGTTTTCTGCAATAGAGTTTCGAGTGGTTTACTGAAGTAGTTGCTGCTTCCTCATTTGCTGATCTTTGTTGAGTCTCTCTCAGTTCAGCCCTGCATCTCCTTGTATCAGACAGTGGTGGCAACTCCTTTTTGTTGGTATTAATTTCGTAATGAAAAATGTCACTAAATTCAAGCAGCTTCTGTCCATGGAACTACTACAAAATTCAAGCAGCTTCTGTCCATGGAACTACTACTCCTTCCAGTAATCTGGCTCCAAAAAAAAATTGAGAAATCGTAATTTATTTGTGCCTTGAAATTGGCTACCTGTTTGTAAATGTTCACAATCCATGAATCCTTTCTTCAAATTTGTTATGATGCTTTCTACAAGTCTTTCCCGAGGAAGTCCAACAAATTGATGATTTTGTACAAATTTTATATTTTTGAAGTTTTCTGAAGTAATTAAGCCATTGATCCTTTTTTTTCCTTATGGACCCTTTCCCTTTCTAAGCATCTCAAATGCTTTAATTGATCTTATCACAAGTTTTTCAGCCTTTATGATGTCTGTATATCTTGAGCCAGCAGTGTGCAGCTGTCAGCCAAAAAAGCCAATGCAATCCTAACAGATGAATACATTCAAGATCAAGTGAGGTATTAATACCACTTTATAAAGGCCTAGTAAGACCACACCTAGAGTACTGTATTCAGTTTTGGTCACCACATTATGAAAAAGATGTTGGGACTCTAGAAAAAGTGCCAAGGAGAGCAACCAGGATGATTAGGGGACTGGGGACTAAAACATATGAAGAACGGTTACAGGAACTGGGCATGGGTAGTCTAGTGAAGAGAAGGACCAGGGGAGACCTGAGAGTAGTCTTCCAATATTTGGGGGGGCTGCCACAGAGAGAAAGGCTTCAAACTATTTTCCAAAGCACCTGAAGCCCAGGCAAGGATGAATGAATGGAAACTGATCAAGGAGAGATTTAACCTGGAGATAAAGGGGAAGTTTCTGACAGTGAGAACAATCAACCAAGCAACAGAAGTTGTCTTCAAAAGTTGCAGGAGCTTCATCACTGGAAGCTTTCAAGAAGAGATTGGATTGCCCTATGTAAGAAATGGTGTAGGGTCTCCCACTTAAGGGGGGGTTGGACTAGATGACCTCTAAGGTCCCTTCCAACTCCCTTATTCTGCCTTCACACACCAGGCGACTAGGTCGCTTGAATGCTGAGCCTGGCTGGTGAGAACTTTACGGGAGGGTGCATCTCTGCGTGTGGAGGGCAACCTCAGGCTAGGACTTTCCAGAGTCCCCTAGGATGTGTAAATAGCAGAGCCGCTTCCTTCGCTCTCTGGCGCATCCACGGACTTAGGTTTTTTTTTTGGGGGGGGGGGGTTGGACCGTGGACGGATGAGACGATGGACTTCAGTGGAACTAGGGTGGGGCGAGGCAGCGGCGCTGCGATTGGTAAAGCTGGGAGTCCGGTGCCAAGCATCCCCCCCCCCCCAAGGAAAAAGGAGCGATGAGTCGGATGAGTCAGAAAACTTGTCGAAGACGCGTGGGTGAGGCAGGCCCTTTTATAGGATGGGCGGACCCCGTCGTCTTCGGGAGTCGAAGGTGCCCGTGGTCAGGGAGTGATGCGGCTGCTACAGGCTCTCGTCTTGCTCCTCTGGGCCTGGCTGGAATCCTCGATGCCGAGAAGCCGCCGCGGTGAGTTTTTGGAAGGATTTGCGATGTGGCTTAAAAGCGAGGGGGGGGGGGAAGGCGGAGGGGACGGACGACGCGTGTCCTGCCTGGGTCTCTCTCCCACATCCCCCCTCCGTCTTCTCCAGTCCACCCAGCATGAATTGTCTCCTTTGGTTACAAATGTTGCTCTTTTTTTAACCCGTTGTGTATTCCAGCAACTTAAGAACAAGAGATCTATCTCTATACACACGGAATAGATTTTGTAATTGTAGGATGTTTGTATTGCGTTAGGTAGGAACGAGTTACTAGGGTGGGACAAACAACTTTTGGTGTTCGATTTGCCATCCGTTCTTCTGGCTGAAGTTCTGCAGGAGGAGTGAAAGTTCAAAACTTTAATTTGTTTTGTTTCCTAGTATTCTTTGATTGCTTATGAATAACCTACGACTATTCTTAAGCGTTGTACCTTATGATTCTTGATGAATGCGTTCGATTTTATTTTTTCTGTTATGTACACTGAGAGCCTAGGCATCAAAGAACAATTCCTTGTATGCCCAAGGAAGAATTCTCTCCTCTCCTCGTCTAGTCTAATCCAGTCCAGTCCAGTTTAGGTCAAACGGGAAGGTTTAGAGCAGTGTTTCTCAACTTTGGTGACTTTTAAGTCCAGTGGACTGGCGGACGGGCTAATAGGAAGACGGGAGGAGGCTCCCCTTCTGGAAGTCGAACTGCGCATGCCCAGGCGGAGGGACTGGGCGGGGTGTGTTCTTGGTGGCTCCAGGCAAGGCTGGCCCCGCAATTCAGATCTAAGGCTGAGGACGTTCTGGCCCGGATGGCTTGTAGAATAGAGAGCAGCGCCGCGCCTGCAGCAAGGCTTCCATCCTTCGCTCTCCAGCCCGGCCTCACAATCCGTGACGCTTCCCTTTCACTGGGACCGTTCCGCCACAGGCAAGCTCTGCCTCTCCCCTCGTCCCTTCCTGAGTGCGGAGGGAGGGAGGGAGTTGCAACTGGGCAGCAGCGGAGGAGTCTCGGCCGGTCGCTCTGCTCGTCGCCACGTTCTTTTGTTTTTCATTTTATATCAACAACCCATTTTCCATTAACCAACGTTTTCATCTGGGTGCAATTATTTTGGGCCAACATGAAAATACAGCATTTCTTATTCATTGTTTAATCTCATCTTGGTTTAATTTCCACTACATTAACTAATAGTGTAACTATCCCGTTGTAATTCATTTAACTCTATTAGTTATATCGACTATTCATACATTTGTTTTATACTTTGGAGAACTTCTTTTACTATTAATTCTTAGGTCTGTTCTCTAACCACCGGTGAAAAGATTCCCAAACTGTAGAATAATCCGTTGGTTCTTTCTCTTTGACAGCCAGTGTCAATCTGTTCATTTAAAAAAAAAAAATGTTTTTATTATTTTTCAATTACAAAAATAAAGATTCCATCTTTCCTTATACAGTGGGTCATCTGGGTACAAACATCTCTGTGCAATATTGTTCCCCATTTGCCACATTTTTCACTTTCATATTAACATTGTTTCCCTAAACTTAATATTGTAATACATTAAACATTTAAACGTTATAAAACTCTCCATATTTCTTATTATCTTCCATGGATAATACCCTATTAACATTCCACATGATTATTCTCATCATACACATACTAACAGTTTTCATCTTACTTGTATCTCTATCTGGACGTACTTTCTACTAATATTTTTAGCCTTCTTCATTTCCAAACTCCCTTTTTTATTCACCAGCCATTGGTAAAATATTTCCCAAAATCATACAATATTCGGTTGGCTCTTTCTCCTTCGCTGCTAACGTTAATCTGCTCATTTCTGCACGTTCTAATATTTTCTTAGTCACATTCTCCTCTCTAGGGATCTCTTCGCTTTTCCAATTTTGTGCAAATATGATCCTAGCTGCTGTTATAACATGAATCATCAAATATACATTTTCTTTACTGTAATTTTCTGGTAAAATCCCTAACAAAAATATTTCAGGTTTTAAGTCAGTATGTTGTCCCATCATGTTCCAAGGACCCAAGTCTGACACAGTGGGACCCAGTTCCAGGAGAGGTGGCCACGAGGATGGGTTCCCCCCTCTTCAGGAGTCACTTGTGCCAGCCCGCTATGGGGAGGGACTCCAAATCCTAACATCCCCAATCTGGAGACTAGCCAACCTATCCCAGCGCATCCTGGCACCTCTTCTGGGTGCAATGAAGAACATGTGGACGCCGCCTGAAGGGGAGGTGATGGCTCTGCCTCCGGGGCAACACTTGGCAAAACCTTTGGGTCACATTCACACGAGGCAGTGCGTGAAAACCGAGCGTGGAGGATTCTCCCTTTTTTCATGCAACCATCTCTGTTGGGATGTTTATTTATTTTATTTATTTGGTCATTTATTTATTTTATTTATTTGTTTCGATTTATCAGTCGCCCCCTCTCCGCAACGGGACTCGGGGCGACGTACAATTAATCAAAATACAAGTGTGGCATGGAGGAGGTGACATCAATATTTAACAGTCAAATACAAATGGAAGCCACTAGGTTCAAATAAATAACAATAAATTAAAACAATTAAAACAGTTAAAAACCTCAAAATTTACGATTAAAATATTAACATATTAAAATTTCCAGGGAGGTTAGAAGGTTATAGTTAAGGCAGGCCAGCTAGTTGGAACAGGTGGGTCTTGAGTTTCGTGTGGAAGGAGCGGAGATCGGTCGTTGTCCTGATATCTGGGGGGAGGTCATTCCAGAGGGCTGGGCCCATCACAGAGAAGGCCCTGTTCCTGGGCGCCGGTCAACTGTGAATTATCATGGAATCATTTATCAAGTATATATTTTGTCAAGTTTGAATTAGATAACAGATACAAGTATAGACATGATTATGAATACATAAAATGATTATGAATACAAGGGAATATTAGGACAGGGACAGTACATTTATGCATGCCCCTTACAGACCTCTTAGGAATGGGGTGAAGTGGACATAGACAGTCTAAGGTTAGAGTTTTGGGGGTTTGGGGAAGGAACCACAGTGTCAGTGCATTCCAGGCATTGACCACTCTGTTACTGAAGTTGTATTTTATGCAATCGAGTTTGGAGCAGTTTACCATAGGTTTACCATACGTTTGTATCTATTGTGAGCTCGTGTGTTGTTATAGTTGAAGCTGAAGTAATCATTGACAGGTAGGACATTGTAGCTGATAATTTTATGTATTAAGCTTAGGTCGGATCGAAGACGGAGAAGTTCTAAGTTGTCCAAGCCCAACATTCCAAGTCTGGTGGCATAAGGTCTTCTGTTGTGAGCAGAGGAATGGAGGACTCTTCTCGGGAAATATCTCTAGACTCTTTGATTGTATTAATGTCTGATATGCAGTGTGGGATCCGGACAGATGAGCTATATTCAAGAATTGGTCTAGCAAATGTTGTGTATGCTCTAGTTAGCAGAACTATCTTACGGCCGCGGGGGAGAGAGGGAGAGCGGATAGGGGGAAGGAGTTGCTCCGGAAGTCTTGCAAGAAGAATTAGGAGGGCCTAATGGCTGTGGCTGCATTCACACAATAGGCGTACCCAGGTCATTTGCACGCTAAATCTGGCTGTCCATGACCTTCAGAGGATCGCTGCATGTTGTGGGCGGTCAGGCTAGGCGCCCTCTCCTCTCTTGCGAAGCTTGTGGTGATGAAACAATACCAGGGCAGTATTTTTTTTCTTCTTCTGGTGGGGCAGAAAACTTCAGCTGAACGGCAACCCTTGGCAACAACGCTTTCAGTCTCTGGGTGCGAAGTGTCTTCGGTCATAGGTGCACGTGGTCTGAGGGTGATGGAGCTGCCCCGGGCGCCCCTCTGGCTCTTGTGCTGGTGTCCTCCATGCTAGGCAACAGCTGAGTTTCTGGAAGGCTTTGTGACTGGGTGGGAGGAAATTGAAAGTGAGGGGCGGGATGCATGACAATTTGGGTCTCTCCCCCACATTCATCCTCTGTCTCAAAATCCTTTTCCAGCAGGAAATGCCTCCCGTCCCCCTTTGCTCAGAACATTTTGTATTCAGTGTGAAATCTATCCCTGTTTGTATCTGAGTGAGGAAGTAAAAATGAGAGAGAATTCTTAATCAAGAACTAAGGGCATCCAGCCCCCTCTTCTCTGTCTGGGTCTCCCCTTCCCCAAAAAACAGGGAGCAAAGCTACCAAATAACTACCTTTGGTGGCAAAATCAGCTGTTTGTTGGCAAAAGGAAAAGAGCTCCCTATCTGTTGGGACAACCATTTGTCTGAAATGGCATTGGGTTTCCTGCCTAAGCAGGTAGTTGAAGTAGAAGTCTCTTCTGTTACGTCACTCAAAATGCCATGCTAGGGAGGAATCCCATTTCATGTGTACATTTAATATTTTGTTTTCTGCATAATTCTTCCTCCCTTTTTTTGGTTTCTGATTCTGTCTTTGTTTTGTCCTTTCTGCATTTCTTTTTTTTGGGGGGGGGGGTTGGTGAACGGAGGACTTTGCATTTTAACTTTGGAAATAAATGAAAAAGAAAAAAAGAAATTCACTCATAGTTGATTACAGATGAAATGCTAAATATTGTTGTCCCACAGTAACAACTAGTTATTAAAGACATTGTTATATTTATGCATATGCCCCTCATTCATAGGTTGATAACAGAAGTCCCTAGCAACTCTTGACTGACCTTGGAAACAGCTGGGCACATCTGGTGAGGGGTCCCTCCAGATTCACACTGTTGCTTGAGGACCTGACTCCATTTGACCCTACAAGCCCACTACCTGGAGGACCAGCAGGGCAGGAGCTGCTTGGAGTTGGGCAGTTGAGTAGAGAGTACAGAGACTTTGGACTCTGGGCACAATACATCCTGTCTTCCTTGGTCCTTCTCTTCACTAGACTAGCCATGCCCAGTTCCTGCAACCGTCCTTCATATGTTTTAATCTCCAGTCCCCTAATCATCCTGGTTGCTCTCCTCTGCCCTTTTTATAGAGTCACAACATCATTTTTATAGTGTGATGATGACCAAAACTGGATGCAGTACTTTAGGTGTGGTCTTACTAAGGCTTTATAGAGTGGTAGTAGTACCTCATTTGATCTTGATTGTATCCCTTTTCCCCTTCCAGGCTCCTTCAGGCACTCCCTGTCCTATTCCTACCTAGAGGTGTCAGAGTCCAGCCAGAGGGTGCCCCAGTTCAGTTCCATGGTCCACCTGGATGACCAGCCCATCGCTCGATATGACATTCCCACCGGAAAGCTGGTTCCTCTGGTGCCCTGGATGGGGGAGGAGGAGGCGCAGATGTTTGTGGTACCTGAGATGGTGTTCAGAGCTGAACTGGAGTGGTTATCAAAACTCAACCCTCAGACTGGAGGTAAACAAAGGCAGGTCTGCCTTCAAGTCCCAAATTCTCCCTCAAATCTTACTTTCCCACCTCTTGTCACTTTAGTTAATGGGAAAAGAAGCAAGCGGGCAAAGAACAGAAATTGGGAGGCTGGGAGCTTAGGGGGTTGAGATAAACCCTGTGCCAAAGCTCCGACTAAAACACAACCAAATCAGAATTCTGAGACTGGAACCTTCCTCAAAGAACTTCTTTATTGGCTACAGCATATCAGCACAAGTGAAAGCAAAACCAACTCTAAATGTTTCCTGCGGTTTCAGTATAATTAAAAGAGTAAATGATTCCCTCCCCAAGTGTCACATGTCACATTGTCCAATTAGGTTAATTGGAGAGCTTCTTGGTCACTCCTCTCCCTCTCCACCTCTGGAGATGACCTTGGTTCCTATGGGACAATTATGTGTTATGTCTGGGTTGGAGTGACATTCCAAACCTCCCCCCCGCCTGCCATTCCTGTGTGGCAACTGAGAAATGGAAAAGTGGCTGCCGCCAGTTCCGTTTTAGTAGTTGACACTCCTTCCCAGGAAAGGACAATATTGTTTCTGCCTTTGACCACCATTGGCTATAAGGAGCATGAGGATGGGTGATCCTTTCCTGCAAAGGAAAAAAAACCGCCTCTCCTACCCAAGATCTTCTCTCTCGGGGTCTTCATGATCTTTTAGCCCCACATCACAAAGACTAAGTGTAGCCCCAGATCACAGAAAAGACTCTCCCACCCTTGAAAGAAAGAGGGGAGGCAAGATCCGTTTTCCCTCCCCTGGTGGGATAAGGGGGAAGGAAACACTTCAATCATTTGGGAGGGGGTCTCTAGGGAGAGGAACTCTGGACTATTCTCACCCCTCTTTGTGTATTTCAGGGCTTCACACCTGGCAGGTGACTTTGGGCTGTGAGCTCAGGGAAGACGGGAGCAAAAGAGGGTTTTTGCACTATGGCTACAATGGGGAGGACTTCATCAGCTTCAATAAGGAGACCCTCAGATGGGTGACAGCTCAGCCCCAGGCCCAGAAGATCAAGGAGAAGTTGGAGAAGGATCCAGCGAGGTCTGGGAGAAACAAAGTCTTCCTGGAGAATAACTGCCTTGAGTGGCTACAGAAATGCCTCTCCTACCGGAAGGAAGCTGTGAAGAAGACAGGTGAGTGGCTGAATGGGCTCAGGTTATGTATTTTTTTCTAGGCTCCCTCCTCTTTCTTTCTGATGTTTTTCTGCCCTATGCAGTCGAGCCACCCTTCATATGCGAGGCAGAAAGCAATCTGGGCATTTACCAAGACAAACTAGGGGCATTTACCACAATAGGGAAAAGAAGTTCCAAAGAACTTCTGAAAAAAAGTTCCTCAAAAAATAAGTTCTTCCAAGAAAAAGAAAAGGAAACCAAAGGAGCCAGATAGCAAAGTTGAGATCCAGCTTCATTTTCATGAGGAAATCTAATTTTTACATCCTGCATTTGTGGCAGAACCAAAAGTTGATTCTCTTCCCAATTTCCATCTGGAACATCTGGAACAAATTCAATTTAGGGTGTCAAAAACGGAATCAAAGCCCAAACATTACAATTACTTTGGTCAGAGTGAGAACTTTACCCCTAACTCTATGTGTCCCTTTAAAAAATGAGTTCAATGTCCCAGAGGTTCAGGAGAGGTGAGGGAGCAGAGGGAGAGGTTGACTGAAGGAAGTCTTCCCTGTTATTCAATTGTCTTGACATGAACTCCAGAAATCCCAGGAACTCTTGTATTGTTGCTTCTTCTGCAGAGCCCCCAGTGGGGAAAGTGACTCGTAAGATGGTGGATGACAGCCTGGAGGTCCTCATCTGCCAGGCCTTTGGCTTCTACCCCAAGGAGATCTCGGCCACCTGGACCAGAGATGGAGAGGTCTGCCAGTATGAGACTCTTCATAGGAACATGGCCCCCAACTCAGATGGGACTTATTATCTTTGGCTCAGCATTGAGATTGACCCCAAGGAGAGGGGCCATTTTCAATGTCACCTGGAGCACGAGGGCTTGCAGGAGCCCCTGGTCTTGGCCTGGAAGGAGGAAACAGGTGAGAGGTTCAACATTTGCAATATGTCACCTTGTGGTGAGATGGGTGGCATATAAATATATTAAATAAAATACATCAATAAAAATAAATGTAGAAGTAGATTATTCACCATTGTAGGATGGTTCAATTAATGCCACTTTCAGTAGGGGAGGTTGGCCCTTTGTCAACCCAACAAGGGAGACCTGAATAAGAAACCAATGCCAGGTACAATCTGGCAATCTGAAAATGCTTCTGCCTCCCTTCATTTATCTTCAGATGAACTAGGGAAGGGCCTGCTTGATACGTGTCCTTAAACTGATTTCTTGGCCTAGGCTGAAATCTCCTCCTTATATGACTGTTGCCTTGGTTGTGTCTCCTTCTTTGCCCCTTCAAGGCCATTTGCTCTTCCCTCTTCAGCCTCAGGGGTATTGGGGGCTTCCTTCAGGTGGGGGAACTCCCTGGAGGCCAGTTCAGGTTGGGAAATGCTTCCATTGCTTAGGAACTCCATGTCAGGGAGATCAGCATCTGTCTAACCAGAACCATGTTTCTTTTTCTTTAGATATGTCATTATTTCGTTTGGTGGGAATGGTGATGATCATAATCTTGGCATTTGTGACTCTCTTCGTAATCTGTAAGTGAAATGCATCCTCCAATCCTGTGTCTTTCTGTGCTGACTGAGCTGATGTGTGTAGGAGAGGTTCTCTCTGAGAGTGGCAGCCAGGACCCCCACAAGACCCCTCCCCACAAGCAGCATTTTGAATGAGAGTCAGAAATGAAGAAGAAACAAGGTGGCCATTTTTCAACTTCCCGTAAATCTCAGAATGTTCGACCTTCCTGTTGTCTGGAAGGAAGCCTCTTTGGCCTTAATAGACGTCCTTCAGAGGGGCAAATATCAGGGGTGCAAGAATCAAAGAAAAGTCCCATAAATGATCTGGAAAGTGCTTGAAAAACAATAATCCCGACCCTGATAAAGATCAGGGAAATATTGGTGGAAGGTGGGGGAAATGGAGGGAGGGGCCTTGTGTCCTCTTCTCCTGCTTGCAGTCACACCTGGGGACAGACAACAATAGGAAGCCCCAGTGGTAAAAGCAGTCACTGCTTCTTCTGCTCGCACTCAGAGCAAGAGACATGAGAGGGAGCAGGGATGTGGGAAGGGTCTCCTCAGTTGAGCTTCACCAAGTGTGAGTCAATACATCCATGTTATTTTTTCAGAAATTGTGCCATTTCCTTCTTCCCGGATGGGCCTTGCTTGTGATTTGTCTTGCTTGCCAGCTAATCTCAGGCGCAAGTGCTAAACCAATCAGACCTACGTTAGCTTTTCAAGACCAGACAAGGTTGCCAGAACTTCAATCTGCCGAGGTTGGGACAGGGTTTTTGGAGTAGAAATCAAAACAGACGTTGTGAGAATTGGATTAAGGACTACCGTGTTTGGATTATGTGGGGAATCCCATCTGTCTTGTACCAATCTCCAAAAGTCTAACATCCTTGCTTAAAAGTAATTGATGGTGGCCAAGGTCCTATCAGGATAGGTTGGGATTGGGGTTTTGGAGTATAAATCAAAACACACATGGGGGAGCTTCATCTGTCTTGGACCAATAACAGAATTCCCAGAGGTGTAGCATCATTGAATAAAAATCACTGATGCTTTAGTTAGAAACCCCTACTGGGAACAGCCCAGCTGGGCAGCTTTGAATAATAATAATAATAATAATAATAATAAGTTTGAATTTATTAGCCGCTCCCTTTCCAAGTAGGACTCGGGGCGGCGTACAATGGGGCATATGAAACACAGAAAATATATAAAAACACATAGGCGTACATACAAAACATACATACAGATACACGAACACGGACTCGAACTCGGAGGAGGTAAACAATTTACATCATATAGACAGTTAAAAAACTCGCATTAAAATACCCCAATTATAAAAACCCCGTATAGAATTAAAATTTAACGTTTAAAATACAATTTAAAACCAGTTAGGAGGAATAAGAATAATTACGATTGAGCCAGGCCAGATAATTGAAAGAGGTGGGTCTTCAGCTGTACACGGAAGGAGCTTCACTGGTGGTGGAAAACAGGACTGTGATGTCCTATAGGAGCTCTAATGGGAACATGGACAGTTTCAACTTGATTATTTCTTAATATCCCCAGTAACATCCCTTCCACTTCCCCATGGTCAGCACCTCTAGGCAGCCAACAACTTTGCCTTTCATCCATAACTAGCTGAAATACCATGCTCCATTACAAAGCGATGTGATTGGGCTTGATAAATCGACACTTACAGCTTGAAAGTAAATGAGTCTCCCCTTCTCTCCCTCAGGCTTGCCCCACAGAGGCCTCTGAGGGAGAGAAGGGGATAAGATAGGAGAGGATCAATGGGGCCAGCCTGAGGGAGAGAAGGGGAGAGGAGAGGACAATTGTAACTGCACATTAATTTTCAAGCTGTAAGTGTTCATTTATCAACCCCGATAACATAGATTTTGTAGTGGAGCACGGGTATTCAGCTAGTAATATTATAAGAAATACTAATGATCTGCTGGTCATTTCAAAAAAATTCTTTCTTAGCGAGCTCTTAGAAGTCAAGGCGAACATAAGTGTCAAATTTCAAGTTAGTAGGCATTATGGTTCTGGAGATTTTGTGATGACACACACACACACACTCGCCATCTTCAGGCTGGTGTTTTCGGCTTAAAACATGGTCGGAGCTGCCGTCTTTCTGTAAATCTTGATGGGGGTGTGTGGAGTGCTGGCTTTGTTTAAGTGGATTGATTGGTTGTGTGGTTGTATCATGATTGGTAGATTGGTGCTGATTGGTGCTGGCTGTTTTGTGTTGTAACGGCCTGGATGGTGGGTGGGGCTCATTTGTTGACTAGGGCTGGTTTCCAGATCTCTTGTAGGCTGGAGGTATCATCATGTTTATTCATGTTGTGGGGGTGTTTCTCTATTTCGATAGCTTCCATAATTATTCTCTTGTTGAAGTGCTCCATTTTGGAGATTAACCTGGTTCCTTCAAAATTAATTTCATGTCCTGTAGCTTTAAGGTGCTGGAAAAGGGAGGAAGTTTTTTCTTTTTTTCTTACTGCATTCTTGTGTTCTGCGATGTGTGCATTTATTCTCCTGTTCGTTTGTGCTATGTATGTTGCAGGGCAGGTTTTGCATGGTATTTCGTAGACTCCTTGGTTTTCTAGCTGGATTTTGTCTTTGGGGTTTCTTAAGATGTTGGCTATTTTTTGGTCAGTGTTGAAGGCTGTCTTGATATTGTGTTTGTGGAGAATTTTGCTGATTTCATCTGTGGTGCCTTTGATGTAAGGGAGGAGGGCTGGTGTTTTCGGCTTCATGTTTGTGTGAGTAAAGCGTGGTCGGAGCTGCCGTCTTTCTATAAAAAGAACAACGGACACACAGCCAGCACCAATCAGCACCAATCTAGCAATCATGATACAACTACACAGCCAATCAATCCACTTACAGAAACAAAGTCAGCACTCCAGCAAGATTTATAGAGTGATGGCAGCTCCAACCACGCTTTACTCACACAAACATGAAGCCAAAAACACCAGCCTGAAGATGGCGAGTGAGACGTTGCCAAAAATATAAAAGCAAAATACATATAAGCAAATCAAGATGCTGAGTTATAATCCAGGCAGTTTTACCACGTGGCCCCCTTGGGGTCTTCAGCTTAAATCCATCCCAGGCAGGAGCTGCTGCCCCAGAAATAAACTAGCTATCTTCTCTCTTTGCAATCTATTAGGCTATTGGCTGAACTACAGGAAAAGAACCCATCAGGCAATGAAAACTTACCTCGAACACCTTCCTTCAAAAAAACTTTGTTCTTCCTCTACTTGTGGCATTGAAAATGAGATTCAATCACAGGCAATGTTCCCATCCAAAATGATACCAAAGGTGAGCCTCACTATTGTTGAAGTCTATTTAAGAGACAAAACAACTTCTTTCTTCTTCTTCTTCTTCTTCTTCTTCTTCTTCTTCTTCTTCTTCTTCTTCTTCTTCTTCTTCTTCTTCTTCTTCTTCTTCTTCTTCTTCTTCTTCTTCTTCTTCTTCTTCTTCTTCTTCTTCTTCTTTCTCCTCCTCCCCCCTCCCCCTCCTCCTCCATATCCATCATCAGACATTGGCGATCATTTTAGTGATCCTATTTTTATCAGCAGCCGCACATAAAAGTGCTGTTAAGTTTTGTCCAAACCGGTCCCTTAAATTTTGAAGCCATGATGTTCTTCTTCTGCCTTCAATCTTTCCCTGGAGGATTAAGTGAAGGATGCCTTATTTTTCTGGGTGTCACATCACATATCCGAAATATTCTAACTTTCATTTTTTAATTGTTTTGATGATTTCCCTTGGCTTTCCCAGGCAGCTTATCACCTCCTCATTTCTGATTTTAGACAAAACCTGGGGCTTGGAGAATACCTTAGGACAAACACCTTCAGAATTGTTGGGTGGGGAATTCCTCCTTAAAGCCTTCCCAAGGCAGCCATGGAGGGGTGGTGGGTTGTCTGAAGCTCCTCTGGGGCTCAGCCCCTCCTCTTGGGGACCCTCTGATCAACTACTGTACAAGGGAAGATCAGTCACAGCTCAGCTTCTCTGGCTCTCCAGCTCCAAGGAAGGAGAGTGAGGCAGGAAGTGGGGTACCCTGGGAAAATGGGGGATTTCTGTCCAGGAAAGTGGGGGGGATGAGAGCTGGAAAAATGGGGAGGCCCTCTAGGGTAAAGGCTTCTTGGTGATCATGAGCTGGAGGTATAAGAGAGACAAGAGGAAGGAAACACTGGGGAGAGAAGGGATGACCCCTTCCTAGAAGATCTCTCTCTCAGGGAGGACTTGTTTGTATGGAAGGGCAGTGCAAACTTTTCTTTGGTTGCTTCCTTCCACACAGGGTTGCTCTGGGCAGAAGACAGAGCTAAGGGAAGGAGAGAGAAGACATCTGATGGCTTCCCCAGATGCCTATTCAGACAAGGTGGAAGGAGCAGCTCTGGAGATTTCAGAAGAGGGATCAGAGGAATGTGCTGATGCCCCGAAGCCAGGAATGGAGGGGCTGGAGGAAGAAGTGAGCCCAGGAACTTCAGAAGGGCCCTCAGAGGAACAAGCGGATGAGCAGCTGGCTGGAGAGGAAAGGGGAGAGACGCAGCTGCAGTTGGAGGGCTCACAGACCCAGCCAGAAGCCCAGGATGGAGAAGGATTGAAGCTGCTGCTGATCAGAAAGGATGAGAAGAACCGGTTTAGTAGGACTGAAGGAGGCGCAATGGAGGTCAGTCCATTGCCTCTTTCCTCCTAAGGAGTAATACCAGCACACACACACACACCCCTTAGTCCACGATTTGGACAATGCAGTGTTAGAAACAACCACAATTTGCCTTGCCATGCAGGTACTGTAACTTTGTGGCTGCTGTTTACATGACTTCCAGTCTGTGCCTCATGTCACCTCCGTTTGGACTTCAGACCTGCTTCTCAGACTTTGGACTTGCACCTTGGCTTGGATTTGGATTCTGCTTGTTTCCCAAAAACCCTGACGGTCCAACTGGGAAGATGTGTGGTTATTTTTTCCTTTTTGGTTATCATTTTGAGATGAACTATTTACCATATTTTTCGGCGTATAAGACTCATCAAGATTTTAAAGAGGCAAATTTAAAAACAAGTTTTTACACTCTGCTGGCCTCCCAAACCCTCTGCAAGCCTCATTTTTTGAGGAAAACGGAGCATGCAGAGAGTTTGAGAAGCCTTTGTCAAAAAAAAAAGGGCATGCATAGCCTTTAGGAGGCTAATAGAGTGCTCCTAGGGCCTGGAGGGGCAAAAACAAGCAAAGAAACTGCCTGTTTTTCACTCATTTTTGCCCTCCCCAGCCCCCAGGAGTACCTGGAAGCCTTCTAAAGGCTATGCATGGCCATTTTGGTGAAGGGGGTGGGGTTTCAGGAGGCCAAAAATGCTGTATTCAGTGTACAAGACACACCCAGATTTTCACCCTCTTTTGAGGGAAAAAGATGCATCTTATACTTTGAAAAATACGGTATATACATTTTTTGTTAACATTAAGAGAAAATACAGAATGTAAATATAATGGTGATATAAATAATTAATATTATTATAACAGTTACTACTACTGTTGCTATATTATAGGACAGTGATGGCGAACCTATGGCACACGTGCCACAAGTGGCATGCGGAGCCATTTGTCAGTGACTTCCAGGTTGCTCGGAGGGTCGTTTTAAGCGTTCCGAAGGCTTCAGGGACCGTCCGGAGGCTTCCCTGACGCCTTCGGAGTGCTTAAAATGACCCTTCGAGCAACCCAGAAGTGACTTCCGGTTTGCTCGGAGGGTGGTTTTAAGCGTTCCGAAGGCTTCAGGGAAGCCTCTGGACGGTCCCTGAAGCCTCTGGGGGGCGGGGGAGGCTCTTTTCGCCCTCCCCAGGCTCCTATAAAGCCTCTGGAGCCTGGGGAGGGCGAAAAAAGCATGTAAAAATGGGGGGGTGTCGCTTGTGGGTGCATGCGCACTGGGAGGGTCGCGCTTTGCATTGTGGGTGCAGCACACCTGCACACGACCCCCCTGCGCTCCCCCCTCTTGTGGCACGCGAGCCAAAAAAGGTTCGCCATCGCTGTTATAGGACAAAAGAGATGCAATAGGAAGGCAATGCAAAATGGAGAACTTGAAAGGCTAAATATGAAAGCCAATACAGAAGGCTGTATAATTGCTTTATATTATTGTGTATGTTGTGTTTTGTTTTTTCTTGTTGTGTTTTTAAATATTAAAATGTCCCAAAAATGCTGTATTCAGTATGTTAGGGATGTAACCCTAGGCTTGGCTTGGCAATGTATATAAGTGAAATGTCAGGAGGAGTTAGAAGAACGGGAACAGACGCAACAAGAGAGTCCAATAGTGAGCCCTGAATTGCCTAGGCATTCTACCCGTGTTACACGACCACCTGACAGATATCAAACTAGGATAGCATGTCAAGTAGATAAAGTTCCTGCAACGTATCATGAAATATCAACGTATCCTAAAGAGGAGTAAATAGTTTGGAAAGCAGCAATGAACAGGGAACTGAAATCTTTACAAGATCTGGAGGTATATGAGAATGTGAGATTACCACCAGGTGAAAATGCGATAGGGTGTAAATGGATTTATAAGATTAAAACAAGTGTAGATGGGACTGTTACCCATAAAGCTAGATTGGTAGCACAAGGTTTCAACCAGTCGGCAACTGATTATGATGAAGTGTTTGCACCAAGTTTAAAAGCCATAGCATTACGTGCATCATTAGTTTGGGCAGCTAAGCATGGATATGTAGAAAATCATTTAGATATTGAGACAGCATATCTCCATGCACCATTGCAACACACTATTTATTTAAAGAAATTTGAAGGGTTAAACACTGATAGCAACACTGATTGTTGGAAGCTTAAAAAGAGCCTGTATGGTTTAAAACAATCAGGCTACGAGTAGAATCAATGCATAGTGAAGGAATTAGCAAGGATAGGGTTTAAAGCTGGAATGGCTGATCCTTGTTTATTTAAGCAAGAAAGTGATGGTATGATTTCATTATTGTTATTGTTTACAGATGATATAACGTTGATTACTAAAACAGAACAAAAGGCTATTGAGATTATTACACTATTAAAAAAGTGGTTTAAAATAAAACACCTTGGTGAAATAAAGAAATATCTTGGTTTGAAGATAGATAAGACTAGGGGAGGATATAAAATATCACAGACTGAGAAGATCAATCAATTACTCCGGAATTTCAAAATGGAACTGTATAAACCAGCTAAAACTCCTATGAATCAAGAATTTAGCAATGATGATATCAAAAGCCCAGTTTTTGATAAGAATATTTATCAATCCCTAATTGGTAGCTTATCTTATCTTAGCAATTGGTCTAGACCAGATATTGCATATAGTGTTAATCAATTGGCCAGGTTTAATGCTGAACCAACTGAACGGCATTGGCAAGCTGCTAAACGTGTATTGAGATATCTGAAACAGACAATACACTATACATTATACTTAGAGCCTAAGGATGAGCTGATATTAACCGCATACGCTGATGCAAGTTTTGCAACTGAAGTGTCCACACGTAAATCTACATCAGGTATCGCAATATTCTTGGGAAAGGCATTAATTGGATGGTGGTCTATTTGTCAAAAGCTTTTAAGTTTATCAACAATGGAGGCTGAATTTTCATGTTTATCTTTGTTATGTACCGATTTAATTTGTTACAAGCAACTCCTGATAGATATGGGAATTAATGTTCGTGAGCCTATTGTTGTACTTGAAGACAACCAAGCAGCGATCCAGATGGCATCAAATATTGCTGTAAAGACAAGGACAAAGCATACTGTCTTAAGATATATGAATGTACAGCAAAGTGTTAGTAGTAAAATGATTACACTAGAGTATTGTATGTCTGAAGAGAATATTGCTGATCATTTTACCAAAGCTCAAGGTGTATGGTCAAACATAAACAATGTTGTAATGTTTATGGATTGAGAATGTGAAGTTGTGTGTAAATACATTGACAACCCAAGAGGGGAGAATGTTAGGGATGTAACCCTAGGCTTGGCTTGTCAATGTATATAAGCTATGATTGTAACAAATGTATCTGTTATTTTAAATGCTAGAGAGATGTAATTGGTTTGTTACCTCAAGCAGCCATAAGAGGAAGCCAGAATGACTGTTAGTTCTCTGTTTGTTAGATGCTGATCGGTATATTGTGAGGTACTGTGGTTTGCTAGTGTTAGCTGTTTTGTTTGCTAGACTGACTATTTAATAACTGAATGACTGAATCGTGTATGACTTGGACTGTTAACTGGACTCTGAATACCTCTATATTTCCACATAGTAAACTACTATATTTTATACTATTCAGTGTCCCTGTATGCTGGTTTTTGTGTGTTCTTGCCTACCACTCTCAGTACGCTTCTCTGCACACTCCCTCTCCTAACGGGGAGCTTACTTACTTAACACAGTATATAAGACACACCCAGATTTTCACCCTCTTTTTTGAGGGAAAAAGGTGCGTCTCATACTCCGAAAAATACGGTATATACATTTTTTGTTAACATTTGTATCTGTGAGAATCAGGAAATATACCCATTGATCTATTACATTCAATAAGTCCTATGGATGATAGCAGGTACCAGAAGAAAAAGATAGGAACCAATGTTTTCAACTAAGACAATTTCAAAATTTACCAGAAATATTTGTAATCCTGCTGAATCATTGCTAACTGTGAAATATGTGTTTTTGTTTCTGCAAAATATGCACTTATATGGATTTTTGCCTTCTGGGCAAAACAGTCGGGGCTGGTCCTGTGGCTGGGAACCCAGAAGGAGCTGACACCCCTTGTATGGTAACTGTAGTTGGTGTTGTGCCCCTTTGTGTTTTACTATACTTTGTCTTTATACTTTACTTATATACATGCAACTTAGAACTGAGGAGATATTTCCTGACAATTAAAACAATTAATCAGTGGAACAACTTGCCTCCAGAAGTTGTGAATGCTCCAACACTGGAATTTTATGAGAAGATGTTGGATAACCTTGTCTGAAGTGGTATAGGGTTTCCTGCCTAGGCAGGGGGTTGGACTAGAAGAACTCCAAAATCCATTCCAACTCTGTTTTTTCTATTCTATTCTATTCTATTCTATTCTATTCTATTCTATTCTATTCTACTCTTCCAGATTGCATCCTGATGAGTGCCTGCACACTCCCTTTTCGACACTCAATCCCAATTTTCTTATAATTCACTAATAAATATAGATAATAATAATATGTTATTCGTAGATTTTCACGGGTGTAGGTATGCTGGTTTTGTTGTATTCGGGTCTTTTCCCATGTAAGGTTGAGATTGTCTTTGCAACGTTTCGGCAGGATCTCACCTGCCATCTTCAAGCGTGGGCTTAAAATGTGATCGGAGTTGCCGTCTTTCTGTAAGTCTTGGTGGGAGGGGATGGGGTGCTGGCTTTGTTTCAGTAAGTGGAATGATTGGTTGTGTGGTTGTATCATGATTGGTAGGTTGGTGCTGATTGGTGCAGGCTGTGTGTGCATTGTTGTTTTGTATTGTAACGGCTTGGGTGGTGGGTGGTGTTCGTTTGTTGGCTAGGGCTGGTTTCCAGATGTTTGGTAGGCGGGAGGTATCATCACGTTTGTTCATGCTGTGGGGGTGTTTCTCTATTTCGATGGCTTCCATGATTATTCTCTTGTGGAGGTGTTCTGTTTTGGAGATTTACCTGGCTCCTTCAAAGTCAAATATATATATATATTTATAAATATATATATATTCGGGTCTTTTCCCGTGTAAGATTGGGATTGTCTTGGCAACGTTTCGGCAAGATCTCACTTGCCATCTTCAGGCTGCTGTCTTTGGCATAATGTCTTTGGCATTTGGCATAATAAAAGTGACTTCCGGTTTGCTCGGAGGGTGATTTTAAGCATTCTGAAGGCTTCAGGGACCGTCTGGAGGCTTCCCTGACACCTTCGGAGCGCTTAAAACTACCCTCTGAGGGTTTGCTCGGAGAGTGGTTTTAAGCGTTCCGAAGGCTTCAGGGAAGCCTCCGGACGGTCACTGAAGCCTCCAGAGGGCCTCCGGGGGGGGGGGGGTGGAGAAGGCTCTTTTTGCCCTCCCCAGGCTCCTATAAAGCCTCTGGAGCCTGGGGAGGGCGAAAAAAGCATGTAAAAATGGGGGGGTCATGCGTTGTGCGTGCATGTGCACCGGGGGGTCACGCATTGCATTATGGGTGCAGCACGCCCACACATGACCACCCTGCGCTCCCCCCCTTGTGGCACGCAAGCCAAAAAACGTTCACCATCACTGTGCTAGTCATTCCAGACTCTAGGGGCCGGTGCTCATCTCTGTTTCAAAGCCGAAGAGCAAGCGCTGTCCGAAGACATCTCTGTAGTCCAGCATGACTAAATGCCGAAGTTCCACAAAATGCTGTTAACCTTCCCACTAAAGGTGGTTCCTATTATTCTACTTGCATTTTATTCTACTTGCTTTCGAGCTGCTAGGTTGGCAGAAGCTGGGACAAGTAATGGGAGCTTACTCCATTATGCGGCACTAGGGATTTGAATGGGGATTTGAAACTGCCGACCTTTCTGATCGATAAGTCCAGTGTTTTAGCCACTGAGCCACCACGTCCCAATGAATTAAATATAAAGATGGTTTATAATTATAAATATGCTAATATAATTAACAGAATTACAAATAAACCAATATAAAAAGAAATCTAGGAAAAAGTATTCTGTTACGTTATTATTATTATTATTATTATTATTATTATTATTAGTAGTAGTAGTAGTAGTAGTAGTAGTAGTAGTAGTAGTAGTAGTAGTATAGGTGTTAATATTTATTTTTGTTTTTTCTTTGCTTTTTTGTAAATGATAATGAAATGTTTATGATTTTTTTTAAAGTATTAAGAGAGCTACACCGACTATATATACCAGTGATGGCGAACCTATGGCACGCGTGCCACAAGTGGCACGCGGAGCCATTTGTCAGGGCACATGAGGCGTGACTTCTGGTTTGCTCGGAGGGTCGTTTTAAGCGTTCCGGAGGCTTCAGGGACAGTCCGAGGCTTCCCTGATGCCTTCGGAGCGCTTAAAACGACCCTCTGAGCAAACCGGAAGTCACTTCTGGTTTGCTCGGAGGGTGATTTTAAGTGCTCCAAAGGCTTCAGGGAAGCCTCCGGATGGTCCCTGAAGCCTCCGGAGGGCTTCCGGGGGGTCGGGGGAGGCTGTTTTCGCCCTCCCCAGGCTCCTATAAAGCCCCTGGAGCCTGGGGAGGGTGAAAAAAGCGTGTAAAAATGGGGGGGTGTCACGTGTTGTGTGCGCATGCGTACTGGGGGGGTCGTGCGTTGCATTATGGGTGCAGCATGCCCGCACTCGACCCCCCTGCGCTCCCCCCACTTGTGGCACGCGAGCCAAAAAAGGTTCGCCATCACTGATACATACAGTCCCTTCAATGAAAGCTCAGTATTGCACATATTGTTTCTCTCCCCGTTCTTTAGAATTAGAAAATCCAACAGTTAGAAAGTCCCCCAGTTTGGGATGGGAACACGTTGGGGAGAGAACCAGCAGAAGGATTCAAATAATTTAACAACCAGTTGTCTGCCCTAATAATTTCTTCCAACAATCAATTCACCAAACTGCTCAGAAAGTTAACCACCGGTTCGCCTGAACTGGTGCGAACTGGCTGAATCCCACCACTGGAGAGAATGCATCCGCTCTAATCCTTTTTTCCTATTGGATAACCTGAACCTTTATTTGTAATGACTTTCATGTCCATAACGAAACTTTCTTCTTCCTTTACCCAATAGGATCACTGAAAGCTGAAGAACGACAACTTTTCTCCCTGGCAAAGTTGAACCTGTGGGGTTTTGTAGGTGCCCAGCATGGTTGAAATCTGAATGGAGATGCCAGTCTTGGCCCCTTCCAGAACAGCCACTGTGTTTCTCGGCCTTCCACAGCTGTAGTTGGGCACATTGGCCTCGCCATCAGAAAGCAGGTCCAGCAAAGGCTCTGAAGTCATTTGTGCTTTGAAATAATCTTCAAAGACATTGTAACCCAAGGTGATGTTGGGTAAGAGCTGGGGATCGCAGTTGATGTCCTGGGTGGCAAAAAGAAAGGACAGCACTTTCCAGTGTTCTGTACTTTCTATCCTAAAAGTATAAACGTATTAGAAAGCATTAAATGAAAATAGCATTTTATTTAAGCTGTTTTTACAAAACTCCTTATCATCTGATTGAAGGGGAAAAAAAACAATTACTTTTGTTTCCATTTGGAAACCGTTTCTGAACTTTGTGCTTCAGGTGGAAAAAAGTGAAACTTTGATTCTGGGTTTTACCGATTAGACAAGTTTGTTGTTATAGAAATGGCTAGTTTATATTACTAAATAAAAGTAAAACGTTGAGGTTTCATGCTATTATCTTATTCTACTGCACCAAAGAGAGTTGGAAATCAATGCTTTTTCTTTCTTTCTCTTTTCTTTTCTACACTTTCCCCTTCTCCTTTTTCTCCTTTTTCTACTATTTTCCTTTGAAAGTTTGTATTTTATATTATAAACTAATCAGAAGATAGGGAAAAATAATTCTAATCCATCTAAGCCTAAGTGTTACTTTGAATAGACTACCACAGTCCTAAAAATATTAACAAAATAAATAGGAAAAAATTAACTACTTTAGTAAATGGTATTTGATCAGTTGCAAAGATGTCAGTCCAGTTTGTGGCAGAAGCCACTTTCTGCAATTCTTCATAGTCAGATGTTTGATCTATTCTTCTATATTAAAAACAAAATCATTAAATAATAAGTTGGAAGCAGCCATTCACATGTCCAAGTTCATATATATATTTCGTAGATTTTCACGGGTATAGGTATGCTGGTTTTGTTGTATTCGGGTCTTTTCCCGTGTAAGATTGGGATTGTCTTGGCAACGTTTCGGCAAGATCTCACTTGCCATCTTCAGACTTCTGTCTTTGGCTTAAAATGGGAACGGAGCTGCCATCTTTCTGTAAATCTTGGTGGGAGGGGATGGGGTGCTGGCTTTGTTTCAGTAAGTGGAATGATTGGTTGTGTGGTTGTATCATGATTGGTAGATTGGTGCTGATTGGTGCTGACTGTGTGTGCATTGTTGTTTTGTATTGTAACGGCCTGGATGGTGGGTGGTGTTCGTTTCTTGACTAGGGCTGGTTTCCAGATGTTTGGTAGGCGGGAGGTATCATCACGCTTATTCATGTTGTGGGGGTATTTCTCTATTTCGATGGCTTCCATAATTATTCCCTTGTTGAGGTGTTCTGTTTTGGAGATTAACCTGGCTCCTTCAAAATTGATTTCATGTCCTGTAGCTTTAAGGTGCTGGAAAAGGGAGGAAGTTTTTTCTTTTTTTCTTACTGCGTTCTTGAGTTCTGTGATGCGTGCATTTATTCTCCTGTTCATTTGTCCTATGTATGTTGCCTGGCAAATTTTGCATGGTATTTCATAGACTCCTTGGTTTTCTAGCTGGATTTTGTCTTTGGGGTTTCTTAAGATGTTGGCTATTTTTTGGTCAGTGTTGAAGGCTGTCTTGATATTGTGCTTGTGGAGAATTTTGCTGATTTCATCTGTGGTGCCTTTGATGTAAGGGAGGAGGGCGATGCCATGGTCCTGTTCTGTGTCTTGGTTTTTGGGGGGAGTCTCCTTTTGGATTAGGTTGGAGAGATAGATACTAGGAGGGAAGAGAATAATAATAATAATACATTCTGAAAAAAATATTGAGAGTGTTGTGGGAATTAGTTGTTTAGCAGAGTGATGCCATTCAGGTAAAAAACTGTCCTTGTGTCTAGTTGTTCTGGTGTGCAGTGTCCTATAGTGTCATTTTGAAGGTAGAAGTTGAAACAAATTATGCCCAGAATGTGAATGTAGAATAAGGATGTAGAATAAGAGACAATTTGTCCCAATCCTCTCTGAAATAATGTCTGCATGTAATTTAATAGCAAGGGAAAAATAATTTTATGGGTCAGCAATCAAAGTCGATTTAATTGGTCAGCTTGCCAAATGTTGATTTCATTAAAATTATTTGATCTCTTGTATCAAAGGAAATCATTTCTATAACTACCAACTTCTGTAATTCTTTGATGAATAATAAAAGGAACTGATCCCATGTTGAATTGTCCCAATGGGAGTTGGCCTGTGGCAAATTGGCCGCAGCATTGTCCCATGGTAACTTGACCATGAGTGCAGTGAGTTCCCCTACGTCCCATGTATTCTCCGTGCTTGGCCTGCTGTGATGTGCTGATGTAATTGTTATGAGATTGTTCTTCAGGTATCCTGGTCCCACGCCATGAAGGATTTTAAAGCAACACCTTGCATTGGACCCAGAAGAAAACTCGCATCCAATGCCCATCACAGAGCATACATTCATCACTCTAGGAGCACCCAAAAATGCATGCAGATCTGCATTCTGCATCCGTTATAGTTTCTGGGTATTCTTTAAGGGCAGCTCTGTATAAAGCATATTGCAGTAATACAACTGGGATGTGTGACTGAAAGGGCAGCTTCTTGATCCAAGAAAAGGTACAACTGATATACAACCTGGAATTGAGCAAAGACCTTCCTAGTCATAACTACCACCTGTTCTTCCAGCAGGAATCATGACTCCAGCAAGAACCTCAGATTATATGCATTGGATTTCTCTGGGGCAATACTAAGCCATCAGAAATCAAAGAGGGCAAACTTCCAGATACAGAGATCCGAGACCCATAAAGGTAAAGGTAAAGGTTACCCTCGCATGTATGCGCTAGTAGTTCCTGATTCTAGGGGGAAGTGCTCATCTTCATTTCAAAACCGAAGAGCCAGCACTGTCCGAAGAGATCTCCATGGTCATGTAGCCGGCATGACTAAATGCCTTTCAGCTGATCTTGTGCACTTAACATCAGACAGAGGCCTACAACCATCAACGCATGAAGCAAGGCATTGAATGTGAACAAAGACTGTGAACAGATCCCTCTTGATAGCAATAGCCCTTAAGCTTATATACCACTTCACAATGCTATATGGCCCTCTCTAAGCTCTCTGGTTTACAGAGTCAGCATATTGCCCCCAACAATCTGGCTCCTCATTTTAAAAACCTCAGAACGATGGAAGGCTGAGTCAACCTGGAGCTGGTGAGAATCGAACTGCTGGCAATCAGCAGAAGTAGCTTGTAATGCCTGCCTTCTAATCTCTGTGCCACCATGGCTCATTTTCACCCTGGGTTGATCTTGGGTTCTCTACAAGAGTTTTTTTGATTAGGGTTAGGGTGCCAACTGTTCTAGTTTCCATCACTGCCTCATTGTCAAAGCTTGGAGCCACATATGGGAGTTCTCCCATTGGGCACCAGCCTGTAGATATGTTAAGGGATCAGGTAGTTTTCTTCTCTCCAATTATTCAAATAATATTCATTTGCTTATTTTTAATGTTAGGTGCCTAGAGAGCTTTCTGCAACCTTTCTGAAGATGAAAGCATGTCAGAACACACTTTGATGTCAATATCAAACTCAGAAGCACAATAGGGTGGCGCCTATGTCAGAAATGCTGAGTGCATCAATGGCTCTGGAGACTGAAAAAGGATTTGAGGGAGGTTTCAGGACAAGCAAAGACTGTGTTTCTGTGTCGGCTCAGTTAGCAACACAAACCATGTTGCTGATGCTTCTACTTCTACTGCTCATGTGGCTGCCAGAAACTGGTGGGATAATGAAAGCCAAATGTCTTCTGACTCTGGAGCAGAGTGAAGTGGACCCAGGGCATCTTTATAAGTCAGGGGATTATTCCATTGCTGGCATATTTTCTGCATGGATTGCTTGGTTTCAATTATTAACCTTCGACAGAAGCCCTTCAACAAAGTTCTCCACGTACGTCAATCCTCCTGTACCTTATTAAAGTCACTGCATTTCTAATGAATGTTTACTCCTGCAGCCCTCTGAAAATGGAAGGTGCCCTCCTCTTGATCCGCTCCTTTTGCAAACATATTACCTAATTTGACCTTTCAGTCTCTTGGACCTTGTATGTAACAAAGCTCACTTTGATGTCTAATGTAAGAAAAAAACCAGGGTAGGATTCTACTGGTTTGCTCCAGCAATCAAGTATGCCTGGCCGCCAATGCGCTTCACCTACCTATATCTTCTCAGCTGAGTTGCGCAACAAAGCAGCAGTAATGTGGAAGGTAAATTTTCTCCAAACGCCACATGCGTGAGCTAGCTGAACAGGCGTAAACAAAGGGTGTGATCACTGAACCAGTTGTTAAACTGGTAGGATCCCACCATTGATAAAAACCAAATCAAATATTTTTTCCCAACCATTTTCCTTCCCATCCTATGAGTAGAGCTAGAGGGTAGACAAAGAGGAACAGAATGAGTTGAGCTGGATTCTGGGGGACTCCCTAATCCAAGCAAAGAGGGATAGTGTAAAAAATGCAGAGAAGAGCAACAAAGATGATTAGCGGACTGGAGGCTGAAACATGAAGAATGGTGGCCGGAATTGTGCATGTCTAATCTAGAGAAAAGGAGGATTATGGGTGACATGATAGCAATGTTCAAATGTTTAAATGGCTACCACAGAGAGTAGGGTTTCAGCCTGTTCTCCAAAGCATCTAAATGTAGAACAAGAAGCAAAGGATGGAAACGAATCAAGGAAAGGACCAACCTTGAACTAAGGAGAAATTTCCTGACAATTAGAACAACTAAACAGTGGAACAGCTTGCTTTCAGAAGTTTTGGGTGCAGCATCACTGGAGGTTTTAAAGCAGAGATTGGGCAACCATTAGCCTGGAACAGTATAAGGTCTCTTACTTGAGAAGGTGGTTGGACTACATGACTTATAAGATTCCTTCTAACTCTGTTATTCTGTTTGCTGCTATTTTCACTATGTATTGTAGATAAGATAATTCTACCTTTTTACCCACACCAAATTTACTCCTGCAGTAAAAGAGCCCTGGTTAAGAGCATAGACATTCGTGGAGTTTGGGATTTTCTTTCATTCTTATTCACAAGTCCAGGCCAGGGACTTAAGAAACCTTTTTTAAAATGAAAACATGGTTTTTACGATATTGGGTGATTGCCTGTTTGTTTGGTTTGTTCATTTATTTGTATAACTCATTGATCTTATGTCACTCAGTGTCTTTCCATTACAAGTTGAAAGAAAAAAGAAAACATAAACAGAGCCAAGAAATAACAAAAAACCAAGATCCATCTAACAGGGGTTGAACCTTCACTCAAAGGTCTTTAAATTATTTTGAAATTCATCTGGGTGGGAACCATTTTCAGTCTTTCTAAAATCTTGTTCCTAATACAAAAATATCTAGAATATAAATGAAGTAATAATAAATGGATTATTTTAGCTATCTGGGAGTTATTAAGAGAAAATGGGGGGAGAACAAATATGAGGTAAGATGTTTGAAAACCAACACAGAAAATTGAATTAGTATACATGTAACCAAGTGGGAGACACATAATAATTTAAAAAAAATTGTTCTTATTCTTTTTCTATGGCAATACTTTGGAATGTTACAAAGTTTTTGGAAGAATAATTGTGATTAAGGGGATTAACAATTTTATTTTGAAAGAAAAGTTAATATATATTTTATTAATATGTTCGTACCTGCAGAAAAGCATTCAGATTTTTTTCAAAATTTATGCCCTTCCTTTTTGCTATGGAGGACATCAACCTCAATGACCATCTCTTACCCAATATCACCCTGAGTTATAATATCTACGAGAACTTCTTCAAGGTAGAAATGACTACAGATCCTTTGCTGGACCTGCTTTCAGACGGGGAGGCCAATGTGCCCAACTACAGGTGTGGAAGGCAGAGAAACACGGTGGCTGTTCTGGAAGCGGCTGAGACTGGCATCTCCATCCAGATTTCAGCCATGTTGGGCACCTACAAAATCCCTCAGGTGTGTCTTTCTTGGGGAGACAGTTATGACTCATGCAACTTTGAATCAGAGATCCTCTACTGCAAATGAAAAGATGAGCTTTTTAATGGAAATTTTGCTTGTTACATTTAAAATAATGTCTTCCATTTCTTTCAGATTAGTTATGGTTTTGCTTCTAGGATTGTGGTGGATAAAACTCATTTTCCTTTCTTCTACCCCATGCTCCCTGCAGAAGTGGTCCAATATCCAGGAATAGTCCAGCTTCTCCTCCATTTCAGGTGGACCTTGGTTGCTCTTCTTGCTCCAGAAACTGACCAGGGGGAGAGGTTCATGAGGACAATGTCTTCTAGGATGTTAAGGAATGGCATTTGTGCACTTACATATCAAAGCTTTCCAATAAATCTTGCTGAAATGACCGTCAGTATAAGAAAGTATTACAAATTTACAAAAGTCAATGTTTTTGTTTATGGCTCAGAGATTAGTTCATTCTCAGTGGGAATGAAAATTATAAATGGGTTTCTTGAAGCCTTTGTAGACTTTACAGATAAAGTGTGGATCACCACAGCTCAATGGAATCTCAGCTTTGATTTGATGTTTCTTCTGGAGAATATGAAACAAGTTGCGGCCATTTTTTCCTTTCTGATAAAGAAAAAGAAATGGGGAAACTATGATAATGTGATTCTCGTGACTGATTTGAAGTCTACGTTTTTAAAGAAAAACTTTAGATGTTCAGCCACTAAGGATGCCTTTTCTGTGAAAGTCTGGAAACGGTGCCGACAGACAGAAGAATTGGAGGCTCTGAGGAAAGAGGGGATTGATCAAATCCTGGCTCTGGATGGCTATCTTCTTTATGAGACCGTCTGGGCTTTGGGAAGGGCCTTAAATTCAGCTTATATCTCCACTTCTAAGAGATCCATGAGGAACAGGGGCATCAAGGTGGAAGCTCCGAGGATGAAGCATTGGCAGGTATTTTTTTTTCCATTAGCCATCTTTCCTTGAAATACGGCATTTATTTTTATGCCTTGGTTACTCATTCTGAAAAAAATAATTATCCTGAAACTCCAATCCAACCTAATTTCAACATTCCATTTCTCTCATGAAATGAAAGGGGTCAAATTATTTTCCAAATACCTGAAGGCAAGACAAGAAAAAAAACAGATGGAAACAAATCAAGGAGAGAAGCATCCTAGAACTAAGAAAAACATTCCTAACTGTTGGAATATTGATCCCGTGGAATTCCTTGCCTTCAGACGTTCTGGGAACTATCATTGGAGGCTTTTAAGAAGAGACTGGACAGCCTCTGGTCTGAAATGGTCTCCTGATTGAACAGGGGTTTAGCCTAGAAGACATTCAAGATCCCTTCCACCTCTCTTATTCTATGACCATTCTCCTTTCCATTTTCTCTGATTGTTTTTCATTTTGATTTTTTGCAACATTTTCTTGTTTAATTTTATGTACTTTTATAGCATTTGCATTGAAATTTTGTTTGTTCAGCCATTCTTTTTTCTAAAACTGATGAGGTTGTACAAACAAGAAGCCAACTTGGGGTTACACATTGGACTGTTTGAGACAATCTGGTAATTCTCTCCAATCTCCAAAGGAATGACTGATAACACGAAGAGAAATGCTATGGACCAATGTCTTTGGATCATGAGTGACACTTCCCATGCTAAGTACTGGTCTTCACCACTGTAGATCCTGGAGAAAAAAACAGGAAGGTACACAATGGAAAGCCATCTATCTCAATAAGGCAACAAATAATGCAGAGAAATATGAAAGAATAAACCTCAGCTGAAAAGAAAATCCAAATCACAAGAATATTTTTAGAAAAAGAAAAGATTAAAGAAAAATAATTGGTAGTTTCCTTTTTGAATTGTTAATCAGCATTGCTGTGAGAAAGAGATGAGGAAGAGGAAAATGATCAGATGTCAAAACTCCTAACCTTTACATTCATTGTTCTAATCTGCATTTTGAAATGTAATGTTTGCAGAAGTTATTTCCCCTCCCTCATTCATAAACTCCTGACCTAGTTGAGAACTTAAAACCGAACTGGATTTTTGAACAGGGAGAAGTGTTCCTATCCCTCCCAGCATTGACCAAAGGGTCTTTTCCAAGAACTTCTGAAGTCTTTTCTAATCTCCACATTTCCTGTCCTTCCCAGCTTCGTACTTTCCTTCAAAGCTCTCAATTTCACAATAATGCCATCGAAGGAGTGTATTTGGATGGGAAAGGAGAGCTGACAGCTGACCTGGACATTGTGAACTGGATCTTGTTCCCAAACAAGTCTGTCATAAAAGTGAACTCTGGGAGACTAAAAAAACAGGCATCCCAAGATTTGAAATTTACCATTGACCAGAAGAATATTGCACAGGTGGAAATGATGAGCAAGGTGGGAATAATGTTCCATGGAAGGTGGCCAAAACAGGATTCCACTTGTTTGTTTATTTGCTTTTTGAGGGGGGGGGATTGCTTTGAATGCCTTTGAGATTTCTTATCAGTTGATCAGGTTCTCAAGAATGCAGATTTCTTATTCAGGTGTCCTCAAAATAGTTTTTCTACAGTTTTCACCCAAACAATTAATAATAATAATAATAAACTTAAATTTATTAGCCGCTCCCTTTCCAGGCAGGACTCGGGGCGGCGTACAGTTTTGGCATATAAAAACATATACAACACATAAACATACATATATACAGGACATACATACACGGAGGAGGTACCAAATTACATCACATTGGACAATTAAAAGTCACCATTAAAAATACCCCAATTGTAAAGCACAAAATTTAAGGTTTTTAAAATTTAAAAGAACTGTCAGGAGGAGTAAGAGAAGTTTACGGTTGAGCCAGGCCAGATAATTGAAAGAGGTGGGTCTTCAGCTGTACACGGAAGGAGCAGAGATCGGAAGTAGTCCTGATGTCACGGGGAAGGTCATTCCACAGGGCTGGGCCCATCACAGAGAAGGCTCTGCTCCTGGGTGTCGCCCCCCGGCACTGTTTGGCGGACGGCACCCGAAGAAGTCCCTCTCTGTGTGAGCGGATTGGTCGTAGGGATGTATGGGGCAGGATGCGATCCTGCATGTAACTAGGCCCTGTGCCATGAAGCACTTTAAAGATCATAATCAAAACCTTGAAACGCACTCGGTAGACTACAGGAAGCCAGTGCAGCTCGCGCAGGAGAGGTGTTACAGGGGAGTATCTAGTCCTCCCCATAATCACCCGCGCGGCCGCGTTCTGGACCAACTGCAGTCTCCGAGTGCATCTCAAGGGAAGCCCCATGTAGAGAGCATTGCAGTAGTCCAGGCGAGACGTCACTAGCGCATGGGTGACTGTGCGTAGGGCATCCCGGTCCAATAAGGGGCGCAATTGGCGCATCAGGCGGACCTGATGGAACGCCCCCCTCGCCACGGCTGTTACATGGTCATCCATGGACAGCCGGGCATCTAGGAGGACGCCCAAATTGCGCACCTGTTCCATGGGGGCTAGTTGCACGCCCCCAATGGCCAGAGATGGAAACACCTGGTTGAACCGGGGGGCCGGAAGCCACAGCCACTCCGTCTTGGAAGGGTTGAGTTTTAGTCGGTTGCCATCCATCCAGACCCGTACGGCCTCCAAACACCGGGACATCATTTCGGCGGCCTCATTGGGGTGGTTCGGGGTGGAAATGTATAGCTGAGTATCATCAGCATACAGATGATATCCCACCCCAAAACCACGGATGATCTCGCCCAGCGGTTTCATATATGTGTTGAACAGGAGAGGCAAGAGCACCGATCCCTGTGGCACTCCACATGTGAGTGACCTCCGGGTCGAACTCTGCTCCCCTGCCAACACACGTTGCGTCCGGTCAGAGAGGTAGGAGCCAAACCACCGTAAAACGGTGCCCCTGACTCCCAGCCCCTCTAGCCGGTGCAACAGGATACCATGGTCGATGGTATCGAACGCCGCCGAGAGGTCTAATAGGACCAGGATAGAGGAACAACCCCTATCTCTGGCCCTCCAGAGATCATCGACCAATGCGACCAAGGCCGTCTCCGTGCTGTGCCCGGGTCGGAAGCCGGACTGGCGCGGGTCTAGATAATCATTTTCCTCCAGGTGGCGTGGGAACTGCTGTGCCACCACACTCTCTACAACCTTCGCTAAAAAAGGAAGGTTGGAGACAGGACGATAATTGACTAGGTCCGTTGGGTCCAGGGAAGGCTTCTTGAGCAGGGGCCTCACCACCGCCTCTTTCAAGGCGGCCGGTAGAGACCCCTCACCCAACGAGGCGTTCACTAGGCCCAGGAGCCAGTCGCGCGTAACCTCCCAGGATGCCAGTACAAGCCAGGAGGGACACGGGTCCAATAAACATGTGGTGGGTCGCAGACGTCCACGCAACCTGTCCAAATCCTCGATGGCAACCGAGTCAAACTCCTCCCAAAGCGGTCCCTCAAGACTCGCCACGGGCGTCTCTACTGGACCACTGAAAGGGGCCCATCCCATCCGGATTTGAGCGACTTTGTCCTGTAGATATTTCCCAAACTCCTCTGCTCTGCCCTGTAAAGGGGCTTCCCGCGGCCTCTCAAACAAGAGGGAGCGAGTCACCCGAAACAGGGCGGCAGGGCGGTTATCTGCGGACGCAATAAGAGCGGCGCAATATTGACGTTTGGCCGCTCTTAATGCCACAAGGTACGTCCTCATATAGGCTCGTGCCTGTGCTCGGTCGAATTCGGAACGGGAGGATCTCCAACGACTCTCTAGGCGTCTCTTGTGGCGTTTCATCACCCTTAGCTCCTCGGTGAACCAAGGGGCCAGGGTGGTTCGTCGCCGCAGGAGAGGCCGCAAAGGCGCCACCCAGTCTAGGGCCCCGGCAGTCGCACTATTCCATGCGTCTACCAGGTCCTCTACTCGGGGGCGGGTCAGGTCCACAGGAGGTGGCCCAAGCTCCGTCTGGAACCTATCTGGTTCCATCAGGCGCTTGGGGCGGAACCATCTAATACCTTCCGGCTCCGCCTCCCCGCAGCGGGGTGTAGCACCAGGGAAGTTAAGCCGGAGAAGTGAGTGATCTGACCATGACAGGGGAATAATAGTTGGGTCCCCTATTCCCAGATCACTCGTCCACTGGCCAGAGACAAAGACAAGGTCCAGCGTGTGGCCTCCCTCGTGAGTAGGGCCCTGAATTAACTGGGTCAGGTCCATGGCTGTCATGGAAGCCATGAACTCCCGAACCCCCTCAGATGCTTCTCCCATCGACGGCAGATTAAAATCCCCCATCACTACAAGTTTGGGGGTCTCAACCGCCACCGATGAGATCAGCTCGAGGAGTTCAGGCAGGGCCGCTGATGTATAGCGAGGAGCCAGGTATACTATCAGCAGGCCCAACTGCCTCCCTGGGCCCCATCTCACGACGAGGGACTCACACCCGGATGTCTGTGGAACAGTGAACTCTCTCGGCTCCAAGTCTTCCCGGATAATCACTGCTACCCCACCGCCCCTTCCCTGGGCCCGAGGCTGGTGAAATGCTCGATAACCTGGCGGGCACATTTCCACGAGGGGTAGACCTCCCTCGTGGCCCAACCAGGTCTCAGTTATTCCTGCGAGGTCCGGCTCCCCCTCCGAAATTAGATCGTGAATGAGGGGGGCCTTATTGACAACGGACCTCGCGTTGCATAACAACAGTCTCAGGCCTCGGGTCTGTAGATCCTGACCACCTAGTATGCAGGGGTTGGTACAAACGACCGGGAATGACCAAAAACCCCGGTCTCCCAACCGACTACACGTTCTTGATCTGTCCTCGCACCTGCCCCTCCCCACGACCGTTGGTATCAGGGAGCCCTGCGCAAGAATGCTATCTTCCCTCTCCTCCCCCACTCCACTCCCTCCTCCTTCGACCACACCCAGGTGCCTGGCTCTCCCATCCCTCCTGACCTGTTCCCCCCCCCATCCTTATAACCCCTTACAACTTTTAAAAAACATTTAATTAAAAAACCCCTTAACGTGCGCTTCCTCCACCTCTCTGGGTTAATGAACCCGTCCTCAAGGTGGGCCCTTGAAAGGGCAGGAGGCCATAGCTGCGAGAGGGGGGAATCTCGTAGCTGTAGTAGGTCTAGCCTCGTATATAACATGATTAGACAGGGCCAAGTTCGTCAAGTGGGAGCTGTAGATGTATCAGCGGCCACAGTTCCCACTAAGGGGATGGTCTTGGCAAGAAGATAGTCCAGGCAGGGGGATAGGCTGATGGAAATAGTCCATATCTAGATGGAAGTGCTGGCTGATGGAAGTATGATAAAGTAGCCAGCTGGTGGATAAAAATTGCAGCTAAGAGGTAGTTTGCAATGGATGGTAAGTCATAATAGATGGTAGGGCAGATAGCCCGTAGTAAGTAGATGGTAAATGAATGAGTGGGGGGGGGTAGTAGTGAGCACAGCAAAACACTGGGTCTGACCTTCTGCGTGGGCCTCTGATGTTCCAGGCCTCCGATTCCATGGCCTGCCCTAGATAAAAAGAATCCTCTGTCCATTTGGCAACCCAGGTGTTGTTATTGGGCCCGGGAGGGCTGCATCGGCCTCCCTGCGGCCTCCCTGCAGCCCTTCCCTCGTTCCTTCAACTCTCTGCTTCCTCCGGCGCCTCAGGCCTCACCCTCCTTCCTTCTTCCCTTCGGCGCCTTGGGTCTCTCGGGCCTCCCTCGGGCCTTACATTCCTTCACACAATCACCGGCCAGATTCGAGCTCAGCGATCCATAGTTCGTAATTTGGGCCGCTCAGCTCTCCTGGGTTGCCACCATCACTCTCATGTCACAGGCCAAAAACCACCCAGTCACACAATCACGCAATCACGCAGACCGCCCAGACCACCGCCGCTGTCCTCCACCGCTGTCCTCCACCTCCTCCAGCCTTCTCGCCCCCCTCCAATCCAATCTTTACCGCTCCGCTGCTCCGCTGGCTCTGGCGCTCCGTTGCTCTGCCGCCGCTCTGCCGCTCTGCCGCTCCGACTCCGATTCTGAGAGCGCCGGCCGCCATGCTGGTTTAAAACGCCAGCTGCCACGCCGCGCCGACTGGCGCGGTATCTTCCTCCTGTCCGGCTGCCCGGCCGACCCGACAGGCCAGCTTGGGGCCAGGCAGGTGCCAGGATGTTTGGCGCCAAAAATCCCTGACCCTCAGGGTGGAAATGAGGGTCGGCAGCATCCCGCCCGTCAGGAAGCCCTCCGCATTTAGCGGAGCTCAGAGGCAGTCCTCCATTCCCTCCGGAAGCTCCTCCTCCAATTAATTGAGTCTCTGGAAAGGGAGGAAGTGTCAATCATTCATGCAGATAACATCATATACTTAGTCAAAGAAACAAATCCACCCATCCTATCCCCGATCAATTTAATGCCTAAACTTTAAATGAAAGCCTAAAGTTGTACTGTTTCTTAAACATTAAGAGGGAAGGGAAAAAAGAGAAAAGAAGTAAAAAAAATCAGCATGTTTGATGAATCTCACATATCTTATTGGCCTCTAATGAGTCAAAGCTGACCTTTAAACTGGAGATCACCCACCCTTTCTTCCTTCACCATTTTTCTGTAAACAAATTCATTTTCTGGGTCTTTCCGCTTTCTCTCCTCAGCCCCTGCCTCCTTCCAGGTGTGTGGAAAGTTGCCAACCTGGGTTCATGAAGGTAGCTCGGGAAGGGGAGGTCATCTGCTGCTATGATTGTCATCCCTGTGCAGAAGGAACCATCTCCACCATGGAAGGTGAGTGACACCAGAGAAAAAGGACAAATGCTGGAGGAAACAATAGAATAAAAGAACAACAGAGTTGGAAGGGACCCCGGAGGTCTTCTAGTCGAACCCTCTGCTGAAGCATTAAGTCCTTTAACATTTCAGAGGAAAAAGTTGTCCAATTTCATCTTACAAATCTCCATTGTTGCAGCACCCATGATTTCTGAAGGCAAGCGGGTCTACTTATTAGAATAGAATAACAGAGTTTGAAGGGACCTTGGAGGTCTTCTAGTCCATTCCCCTGCATAGGCAGGAAGCCCTACACCATGTCAGACAAATGGTTATCCAACATCTTTAAAAACTTCCATATTATCCCATTTATTAATTGTTCTGTCAAGAAATGTCTCCTTAGTTCAAGATTATTACTGTCCATCCGTTGCTTTTTTACATGTTGAAAGAAACTTTTTTTGTTATTTTTGACTCTTGTAGCAAATCTTTATTCATTTTGGGCCTTAGCTATCCTGACTTCATCATTGCAATTTCAGCCTATTTGCTCTTGTTCTGCTTTAGATAATATATGTGCCCCTCTTTCCACTTTTTATGCTTGTCCTTTTTTTCTTTCAGTTTATCAGAGTCCTTTGTGCAGCCATGCTGGTTTCTTTACACATCTCTTGTTTTTGTTCTTCATTGGAATTGTGTTAGACTAGTCTTTTTAAATTTCCCGTCTCAAATTTTCCCAAGCTTCTTGGGTTGTTTTGCCCTTGATGATTTTCATCCATGAAATACTTTCCAAGCTCTCTCCATGTTTATTGAAATCAGTTCACTTGAAGTCCAAGACTCTAGCTTGACTTTTTTCTATTGCTAATGATTGCATAATGTTGAGTTCCAGGGTTGCAGGGCCACCTCCTTCCAAAGGTTCCTGTAACATCAATGCCTCCTATCATGTCATCTCTGTTAGTGAGAATTAAGTCCAGCATAGTTGAATATCAGGAATCAATCTGGATCTTCCACTAGATGCAGATTTTCTCTCCCAGGTGATGTCAGGATGGTTAAAGTCTCCCATTACTATTCTGGTGTGCTTCTTACATTCCTTCCTTAATTAGTTACCTAGACACTGACATCATTAGGAAAGGACATTTTGAGAGGCATATTACATACTTTCAACGAATCAAATTCTTTTAATATGATAGAAAAATAATATTGGGCTTTAACTTGGAACACATTAAAGGTGGGATTAATGAGGACTTGACATTAGAAGGGAGATTAGAAGCAACTCTGCTTTTTTACAGGTCAATATCTCCCTTTTTCTTCAACTCCCTGGACAAATGTAAAAACATCTCACCCTCTCCTCTTTCTTCCTTTCTTCCTCTCCTCCTCTCCTCCTCTCCTCCTCTCCTTTCCCCTTTCTTTCAGTCACAAGTCCAATACTGGAGCCTTCCTTCCTTCCTTCTTGCCTCCAACCCTCCTTTCTTTCTTTTCACAAGTTCCCTGATGAAGAAAAGAGAAATTGCCTGCTTTATATTATTTATAAAGCTGGTTAACCGGCTGATAACCAAGCATTGCCTGGCTATTTGTAGACACTGAAGCATTTGTCTGACAGGGAGCCATTGAGAGGGGCCTTCATTCCCCCTACTCCCATGCCCATCATCCCTTCCCTCTGCCATGTGCTCCTCTTCCTGTCATGTCTATGATGTTGGCATTTTGTTTCAAATCCATCATGCACGTCCCCATTGGTCCACTGGAGGGCAAACTTCATGGCTGGCTTTCCAGAGGAATCTGCAAAGGAAGTGAAATCACAAACAATTGCCCCTCTAGGATGCAGCACTCACTCACCTTAATTCCCCAGGGTCTCCTTTCCCCCTCCCGTGACATCACAAACAATTGTCCTCTAATATGCCACACTTGCTGTCCTTAATGTCTAAGGCATTCCAGAGTTATGAAGGATCACACATACAGAGAAACCCACACACGCCAGGGGGATCTCACCCCCCTATCCAGTATTTATTTCTAGAGGGTAAGACATCTGGGTTTTCAGTTTGGTTGAAATTGTTCCAGGTGCTCCAGAGTTATGCTGGAACGTACATACATACTTACTTATGCCAATTTATATAGCTGCCTACACACTCACAACTCTAGCAGCTTCCAAACAATGAAAACACAGTGTAGAAAAAAATAATAAATAACAGTAACACCCCCCCCCAACACAAATCCCCTGGAAACAACCCACAGTTAAATAAGCCACTTGATAGGCTCCATCGCACTCTGGGTTGCCCAGGACTGCTGTCAAATTCAAGTCTTCAGGGACCTATGAAAGACTGTCAAAGTAGCGGCCAGTCTAATTTCTGCAGGGATGATGTTCCAGAGGGAGGGAGCTAGCACACAGAAGGCCCTTTTTTTGGGTCCTGCCAGTTGTACCTACTTATGGTATGGGTTCTGCAACATGCCTTGCCTCTGTGCTCTAGTGAGTCAGATGGAGGTGACCAGCAAGACTCCTTGTTCATCAGACAAACCTGGTCCCAAGCGATAAATGCCTTTAAATGTGACATCTAGAACCCAGAATTGCACCTGGAAGCTAATAGGCAACCAATGCAGCTCCCAAAGGAGAATTGACATACTTGCACACCAAGGTCTGCACAAAACCATGTCAGCCTCTCTATTTTCAACCAACTGCAGCTTACGGATGCTTTTCAAGGGCAGTCTCTTGTAGAGTGCATTGCAACAGTCAAGTTGGGAGATGACTAGGGGCTGAGTAACCATGAGTAGGGATTGTTGGTCCAGGAATGTGGGTAACTGAAGCACAACCCACAGTTGTGCCAAGGCTCTCCTCCAGGAGGACCCCCAGGTTAGTCGGTGGGTCTGATTGGGGCAGTGCCACCCCGGCCAAAACTAAAGATGGCAATTCTCCATGGACCAAAGAACCTCCAAACCTAAAGCAACTCGATCTTGCCAGGGTTAAGTTTCTACCCATTGCTCCTCCCTCAGTCCCTAATTGTCTCCAGGCACTGCAAGAGGAAGGTCGCAGCATTGCTTAACTCACCAGTGTCTGAGACATAGAGGTTTTGGTGAGTGAAGCTGAGTTTCCACTGCTAGCTGGAGTCATAGGAAGAGTTGTAAAACTGAGACTATATTTTTTATCCGTCAAATAGAAAGATGCCCAAAGAGGTGGAAGCCATTGGTTCTTCCTTTCCTGGCCTTGGTGGGAGGAGAAAGAATTAGGGAACCAACCAGATAGTGGAACTACTGCCCAGAGACAGAACCTGGCCATCTTCTGAATCTAGGTAGAGGAAGGAATTGATATTGGAAAAAGAGAATTTAATAAAGGAGATTCCCAAACAGTCAATTTACACAGGAAGACCAGCAGCTGAGTTTATCAGAGAAATATTTTCCTTCTTAAAATAGTAAGATAAGGAAAGGGTCACTGAGATCTTGACACCAAGTTTCTACCCTTCCTGGGCTTTAAACTGTCAAGTATAGGAGGTTCAAATGACCATCTCTCCCTAGGTCTTTATGGGGAAGGCTGTAGAGGGCTTTGGATTTCTTGTCTAAAATGCGGCTTATGGAAGCTGTGCTGCAAATGATGCAATCTCTAAAAGGAAAAACACTTTTCCTGGGAACGTGGGGCAAACATTCTCATTTGCCTTTAGAATTTGTCCTTAAATAATACATTGCTTAAGTTATCTAACCATGCTTTCAAGTAGACATTGGTTTTTTTCTCTTTTCAGATGCTGAGAAATGCACCCAATGTCCAGCAGATCAGCATCCAAACATCAACCGAGATGACTGTATACCTAAGATTTATACTTTCTTATCCTATCAAGAAAATTTGGGGATCGCTCTAGCTTCACTTGCCCTGTTTCTGTCTGTGATAACAGGCTTCATCTTTGCAAGCTTCATTAAATTCCAAGAAACTCCAATAGTCAAAGCCAACAATCGGGATCTCTCCTACATCCTCCTCATCACCCTCCTGCTTTCCTTCTTGACTTCATTCCTATTCATTGGTCAGCCAAGGAGAGCCACTTGCCTTTTGCAACAAGTAGCATTCAGCAACATCTTCTCAGTTGCCATTTCTACCGTCTTGGCCAAAACAATCACTGTGGTATTAGCGTTCCTGGCCACAAAACCAGGAAATAAAGTACAGAGGTGGTTAGGAAAGAGCCTGGCCAATTCTATCATCCTTTCATGTTCTTGCTTTCAAATTGTCCTCTGCTGTATCTGGTTGGGCACTTGTCCCCCATTCCCTGAGGCAGACATGTACTCCCAATCTGAGGAGATCATCCTGCAATGCAATCAAGGCTCTGTTGCCATGTTCTACCTTGCCCTTGGCTACATGGGTTTCCTGGCTATTATATGCTTCACGTTGGCTTTCCTGGCCAGGAATCTCCCTGGTGCCTTCAACGAAGCCAAGCTCATCACCTTCAGCATGCTGGTCTTCTGCAGCGTCTGGATATCCTTCGTTCCCACATATCTAAGCACCAAGGGAAAGTATACGGTGGCCGTGCAGGTCTTCTCCATCTTGGCTTCAAGTACTGGCCTGCTGTGTTGCATCTTCATCCCCAAGTGCTACATTATCTTTTTAAGACCAGACCTGAATACAAAAGAACATTTGATGTCAAAATAAAATATAAATGGACTTTTGCTACCACTATCCCCAAAATGTCAGTTAATCACAGTAATTTATTCTTCTCAGATGTTGCTAAAATCTGATTTCAGATGTATGGGATTGTTTAACAAAACATTTCAACCACCTCACAGGTCCCATGGTAAATTTATTCAGAACATTCCTCTATAACCTCTGACCCTCAAGGTGCACATTTTTCTTCCAACTAAGACCATTGTTCTTTGTAGATAGAAGAATGGCAGTGAGTAACCTGTGATCTCTTAGATTATTGCATATGAATTTGTAAGTATTCATCATTTCCCCCTCCTTTCTCAAATGTTTAAATATGAATGCATCCCCCTGTCTGCAGCAGGGGACCTCCTACTATTTTTGGGGAGGAGACCCACTTCAGGGGCAGGGTGGGACGCACTGGCTCAGTGGTGAAGATACTGAGTTTGTCAATCAGAAAGTGAGAAGTTTGGTGGTTTGAATCCCTAGCACCACATTACAGAATGAGCCCCCATTACTTGTCCCAGCTTTTGCCAACCTAGCAATTTGAAAGCATGTAAAAATGCAAGTACAAAAATAGAAGCCACCATTAGTAAGAATGTAACAGTGTTCTCTGTACCTTCGGCATTTAGTCATGCTGCCACCTGAGCAGAGAGTCATCTTTGGACAGCTCTCGCTCTTTGGCTTTGAAACAGATTTGAGCATCACCCCCTAGAGTCGGGAAAAACTAGCACATATGTGTGAAAAGAAACTTTACCTTTAACTTTACCTTCCAGTACATACTATCTAATAAACACTGCATGAGTCTGGATTCTTTGCTTGGTATTCTTTGTTTTGATTCAACACACCCTATGTCAGGATAAACGACTTGTAGTATGGGCAAGAATTCAGAACCTAAAGGTACTGGTTGCCCCGGTCCAATTTTATAGACCAACATATATACTTAGTTCCTGAAGGAAATAAAGACTTTCCCCCCATCATCTACACCTCTTCTCTCTCTATAAAAACATTCTGATTCATAATTAACTTGACATCCAAGGATTCCTCACTTTCCAAATTCACAAACATCACTTTTCTAAGTGAATTTTGAGCCAAGTGTTCAGACTGTCCAAGTCTGCTACCAGGTCTCCATTCTCATACATATTTATTCATTCATTCATTCATTCATTCATTCATTCATTCATTCATTCAGTCAGTCAGTCAGTCAGTCAGTCAGTCAGTCAGTCAGTCAGTAAATCAATCATTCAATCAATTTTGAGAGTCATCCCTCTGAAACACATGTCTCTAGGCCAGTGGTGGGCAACCTTTTTTTTCAACTGAGCCAAATCTCGCCAAAACCACGACTGAAATTTATTTTGAGAGCCACATTTTTAAAACCGAAAATACATAGGATGGTACACTGTTTTTAGTTTCAATAAACTCTGGCATTTGAAACACGCAAGTCTTAAAGCTGTCAAGTTACAAGATCCTTGCATCCCTAACCCTTTAGGAAAAAAAAGCCCCAGGGGTGTTCAAACCTGACAGCTTGAAGACTTGTGGACTTCAACTCCCAGAATTCTGAGAATTGAAGTCCACCAAGGGCATCAATCATATTAGCCCAGGGATCTGCAAAATTGGCTCTTAAGACTGGTGGACTTCAACTTCCAGAATGTGAGGGAACAAAATGCCCTGGGGAAATCTGAGATCAATGGACCGTGGCTGATTCCCTTCCGCATATCTTTTGAGATATTGAGAAAAATAAAAGTCTTTAAAAGTATTCTAATTAATAAACAAACTTTAATAATAAAATAAAAAGTAAATGAAACAGAAATAACTAATGGTTACATTTTGATAATGAAAGCTACGTCTGCCAAGCTGGCAGCCAAACAAAGAAGAAAAGAATTTAGTTCTGGAATGTGTAAACGCATGCACAATAAATCACTTTCAGATAAGAACTTTTTGTTTTATGACCTGCGCAATAAAGCTTTCTTAGTTTAACTCTTGAATGTCAGTTTAGGCAGTTCAGGCCTAGCAAACCTTTTAACATCGTGACACCCCTTCTTTTGCTAGTCTGGGCTGACGTCATCAAATCATCAATTAAGGCACATCTTTTTCGCAGATACTCGTGTTGATTTGAGGCAAGTGGTTTGTTAAGCATGTCTGCGATCTGATCATGTGTAGAAACATATTGCAATTTAACAAAACCTTGCTTAACTAATTGCTTTGTGTTTTGATAACGAATGTCAATGTGTCTGGACCTAGAACCTGTGAAATGTGACTCAGAAATATAAACCACAGATACATTATCTTCCATCACGGTGATTGGTCGAATCGGACGTGTCCAGATATCTGTGATCAAAGCATCAAACCACGTTAGAGAATTACAAGCATCTGAAACACAAGCATATTCAGCTTCAGTAGATGAACATGAAACAAAACTCTGTTTTCTCACTTGCCAGTAAACAGGACAACCATTTAGGAACATCATGTAACCAGAAGTGCTTTTGCGTGACTTCTTGTCGCTCGCCCAGTAGGAATCAGCAAAACAAATCAACTTTGGTTGATCAGCGTGTGTTGGTTCTAGCAATAACTTCATGTGTTTAGTGTGTTTTAGGTATTTCAATAACTTCTTAATGCATGACCAATGAAATTGTGTTGCCTTACCTACGTGTCGTGATAAAAGATTAACACTAAGTGCGATGTCAGGTCTGGTCCAACTACTAATGTATAATAGTGAACCAATGACTGAACGATAAAGTGTTTGATCCTCGAACTCAGGACTTGGTTTATGTGTTAAGTTGTGAAAATCTGTTTGCATGGGTGTCTTTGTTGTGCTAGCATCTTTCATGTTGCAATGATGTAGAATGTGGTCAATTTTCTCTTCTTGTGAAAGACTAAACCCCTTCTGTGTCTTTTCAATCTGAACACCTAAATAAGTGCTAATGTGTCCTAAAGATTTCAGTGTGAAGTATCTCTGCAAACTTTTGGCAAAAATCTCACTCATTTTCTTATTTGGACCAATATAAACAATATCATCAACATAAACAAGAATTATCTCATATGCATTGTTAGATCTTTTTGTGAACACGCATTCATCAGTTTTGGACTTAATAAAGCCCATTGAATTTAGTTTGTCAGTAAGACATAAATACCACATTAAACCTGAGTGTTTCAGACCATAAAGACTTTTGTTCAGGAACCAGGTATCCCCTTCTTGCTTTCGGAATCCTGGAGGGCTTCTCACGTAGATCTCTTCATCTAGGTCTGCATGTAGATAAGCTGTGTCCACATCAAATTGAAAAACTTCTAAACCAAGAATAGTTGCAGTGGTTAAAGCAATTTTTACACTTTCAGTTCTGACTGTTGGTGAGTAAGTGTTTGTGTAGTCCTCAGGATAACGTTGAGCGAAACCCTGAGCTACAAGTCTGGCTTTGTATAAAGACTCACCATTTGGTTTCTTCTTGATTCTGTAGACCCATCGGGTGCCAATGACTTTCTTGTTTGCTGGAGGTTTTGCAGGTGTGAATACATTAAGTTTTTTTAAACTGTCCATTTCATCCTGCATTGCATCATACCACTTGTCTTGTTCTGAATCAGGAAGCTGTTTGATTTGTGTGAATGTCTCTGGAGGAAGAGTAACGTTGCAAATCAAAGGTAATGGTGACTTTGTCAGTTGCCATGAATAACGTTGTAGAGGGATTCCTTTTGTGGCCCTCTTGGAGCGTCTAGGAATATCAGTCCAGTCTTCTTCTTCTTCATCATCATCATCCTCGTCCTCACGTTCGTCGCTAGCATCAGCATCCACGGCTTGCAAAGAAGGAACATCAGGTTGTGAAGAACTGGTAGAAGGAACATCTGCCTGTGAATTGTCATCAGGCTGCGTGGCATCTGGAACACCATCTCTAGGAAAATAAACTTCAGGATCATTGGAATGAATCCTGGACAAGCCAATGTCTTCCTCAAAATTAGCAGATTGTGAAATGACAATCACATGTTTAGTATCAATGAATTTGAACCATTTTGAATTATCATCAATACCCATAAATCTCAGTCTCTTTGGTCCTTGAGTTATAGGAGTGTTCACCATAGCATATGAACCAAAAATGTGGAGGTTCTTGAGATCAGGCTTGTAGCCATACAGCATGTAGAAAGGAGTTTGATTGATTACACTGCTCCAAGTACGGTTGACAATGTAATTTGCATATTTGATTGCTTCACCCCAGTATGCGTTACTGAGATTGGCATCTTCTAGAAGACAACGCATCATGGTTTGTAGAACCCCTTGTCTTCTTTCTACGACTCCGTTATGAGCCGGTGTATATGGAGCAGATGTCTGATGAAGAATGCCATTCTTACGCATCCAGTCCTGGAAACGCTGAGACATGAATTCTGCACCACGGTCACTCTGGATTCTGGCGATGCGAACTTGGTATTGTGTAGAAACAAAAGCTGCAAAGTCTTTAAAAATCTGAAAGGTCTCAGATTTCTCTCTCATAGGATATACAAATCCATATCTAGAATGATTATCTACAATTGTTAAAAAATACTTTCTGCCACCAAGTGTTGGTGGGAAAGGACCCACTATGTCAGTGTGTACCAAATCAAAAAATGCGTGTTGACTGGCGTGTAGCGTGTTTTGGAATTGGAGCCGCCTTGGATTTAGCCTTTTTGCAAACCACACAATCCAAAAACACCTTACACCCCTTTAGATCCAAACCTTTTGCGAACTCCGGCATCTTTCTAAGAACACGGAAACTGGCATGCCCCAATCTTCTGTGCCACTTGTGAATACACCTGGAATGCAAAGGTTTACCAGTTAGTGAATTCTCAACATTAACAGTTTCATGAGGACCCTCAGGCTTGCTCTGAGCAATCTGTTTCTGTTTTCTTTGTTTGTTGGCTTTAGGAGCCTTTGGCACAGTAACGTTTTCTCTCTCTGGGACAACTCTCTCTGGGTTCACGTTGTGCCTTTTTGGAGTTTGCATACTTGCCTGTGCTTGCCCTTTAGGCTTTGGCTTTAAGTAATAAACACCACCAATCAGCATAGTTTCAGCAATAATATCACCATCTTTAACTAAGTAACTTGCTTTTTCGAGGTGGTGAACCTGGAACTTTAAATCTCTAGACAAGTGACTTTGACTAAGCAAATTACTGGTTGCTGAAGGTATGTAATAAACATCAGGGATGTGTGTATCAAGTTCTTCAATGTAAACAGTTCCTTTTCCCATAACCTTGCAAGTGTGGTTGGTGAAGGAATACAGTTCTCGATACTCGGGCTCTGGTTCGCCCATCTCTGTGAAAAGTTCCCTTCTGTGGGTAACGTGCACAGCTGCTCCACTGTCTAAAGTCCACAAAAGACGTCTGTCGAACTTTGGATCAGGTTGTGGAACGTTGGTTATGGCCAGTGTCACAAGTGGAGCTTGTGAATCACGCCTTGGACCACGACGACCTTGTCTTCCGCCTCTACCTCTGCCTCTGGAATCTGTTCCTCTGGGCTGGTACGTGACGGGAGCTGGAACTCGTTGGGGACAATCCCGGGTGTCATGTCCCACACGGTTGCAGGTGTAGCATTTTGGCATCCTTTGAGCGTAGCCTGTTCCTCGGAAGGGACGTCTGGCTGGAGCCTTTAACGCTGGAGGCCGTTGCAGATGTGGTGTAGCTAACCTGATAGCTTCGTCTTCCACTAAAAGTCTGCAAACGTGGTTAACTGTGCGTTGAGCAATAGGCACGTAGTTAATCTTTGCAACAGCATCTTTCCATTCATAATTCAATGAGTTAATGATGATGCTAATCATTTGGATATCATCGATTACATGGCCATTTTGTCTCAATTCACTTCTCATTCTTTTCAGTTTGGTCAAATGTCCACCAATTCGTTCACCAGGTTTCAACTTCGAACCATGGAACTCAGACATGAGCAAACATGAAGATTCAATTGAAACGGGCCTGTAGCAATCTTCCAAAATAGCCCATATTTCTTGGGCAGTTGCATCAGGTGGAAAGATACCTTGGATCTCATTTTCCATTGACATGAGTAAAGTCGTGATTGCTCTGTTTTCGAGGTCTCTTATCGCAGGTGTCCAGGGTTGACGGGGAGGATTAAAAACCATGGAATATGTGCCTTCTCTTCGAAGCAAGAGCGCAATTTCACTGACCAGGCTTTATAATTCTCTCCTGACTCCTTTAATTTGGACTCACCAGTCAAGGGGGTGACTGTGAATACCTGCTGAGGAACAATTTGTTGCTCTGGTTGCAAATCTGGTTGTTGAACCAGGGGATGCTGGGGTTGCATCATTGGCCTTTGCGTGGCAACATCAAATTGGCTTCCAAGAATTCGCCTTTCGCTTTGCCTTTTTCCATCTAGGGAGGATTCGACACCGCCAGGGGGTGGGGGCAAAGTTTGGGCTTCTGTAAAACTCATAGACAGATCTCTAAAAATCTGGTCCAACTGCTTCATCTTTTGCTGTAATAATTTTTCTCCGCCAGCAGATGGCAGTGCAGCTTCACTTTTTGGCTGCCTCACCTTTCTATACGTATGCGGAAGTTCAGTTGACTCAAAGGGACCACGTGACCTCGGTGACGTGTACATGTCTCTTTGTTCTGATTGACCAATGAACTCTGTGGGGTGTGTCTTAGGCTGTTGTTTTGAAGACAAGATGGCATCCTCAGACATTTTGGGAATGGGGGAGCTTCTCCTACTTCGCCTTATCTCTTCAAAACACACTCTCGCCTCCCTAGCATATCTTTCGAAACGTTCTATTTGATCAAGATAGCTTTGCATTTCTTGCTCATCATCTGGGGGGATTTCATAAAATCTGCTTTCTGCGTGGGAGGATTTTTTTTTTGTGCCGGCGGGTGCCATTCATCAATTGTTTGATAATCTGCGAGGGTCTGGGAATGGAGTGGCTCTGGCAGAGTGGGAAGTTTTGGCTTGGCCCCCAAAAATTCATAATCTCCTGGAGATGTTTTAGAAGGAGGAACCACTGACCTCGTTTCGTGGATGTCGCGTCCTGTAGCTCCTTCCCCCACATTTGGCTCAGCACTTTGTTGCTCCTGAAGCACGTTTTGATCTTGCTTCTCTGTGTCCGAGGGGGCCTCCTTGTCAGAGGAAGATGATTCATCTGTGCTCGCCCCATCTGAGAATTGAAGTCCACCAGTCTTAAAACAGCCAACTTTGCAGACCCCTGTGTTAGCCCAAAGACTGGCGCTGGGCGGGCCTTGCTCCCCCATTGGTGGAGCCCCAAGAAGCGAGGAGGGAGAAAAAGAGACGGAGGCCAAGGAGCTTCCCCCCCCCAGCAAAAATCTAACCGGGGAGCTGGGCAGTAGCAAATTAGCCAATCATGCGAGGAAAGCGAGGTCTGACCGGGTGGGCAGCGAAACTCCAGGGCTCTCTGTTCTAATTCCCCGTGAAAACTGTTGCCTCTGAAGCGTTTGCTCTACAGTTTGAACCTTTAAGCACCCCTTTCCCTTTTTTCTGTTCGACCCACAATGATTAGGGAGGATCCTGAAGTCGGGCGGGGATGAGAAGCGAGGAGGCAGAAAAAGAAACGGAGGCTAAGGAGCTTCCCCCCCGCCCCCTCCCAGCAAAAATCTAACCGGGTAGCCGGGCGGATCGGCTAATTTGCTACTGTCCACGCGGCGTGATCGGCTAATTTGCTACTGCCCGCCCGGCTCCCCGGTTAGATTTTTGCTGGGAGGGGGCGGGGGGAAGCTCCTTAGCCTCCGTTTCTTTTTCTGCCTCCTCGCTTCTCGTCCCCGCCCGACTTCAGGATCCTCACTAATCATTGTGGGTCGAAAAGAAAAAAGGGAAAGGGGCACTTGTTTTGAAGTGCCCGAGAAGAGGGAGGGGAGCGGGCGCCCGGCACACAGAAGAGCCACATTAAAGTGTGTAAAGAGCCGCATGTGGCTCGCGAGCCGCGGCTTGCCGACCACTGCTCTAGGCAATGAACAATTAAAAAAAATTAAATACAATTACAATAAAAATAGAAATAAATATATAAATATATAGCAGCCAATAATGATTATTATATATATTTGTGTTACAACCCCTGGTATGCCCAAATATGGGAGGGAGCTCACTACTCTCCCTTTCTGTCCTTTGGCTCATTACAGAGGATCAGCCAGGCAGAAAACCATATTTTTATTTTTAATGTTGCCTTTTTATATTTGTGTTGTATTTGTGCTGATAAATAAATAAAGCGAGACTAGTATAGATCTATTTCAAGCTATTTAGCTCTCATCAGCTAGCCATACCCTTACTGGGAATCGAACCAGGGCTGTATTGCACATTAGGCCGATGTAATTGCCACTAAGCCACAAGCTCTCTTCCTTATCAGCTAGGCCAGGGAAATAGGTATGTATTTGTGTTACAACCCCTGGTATGCCCAAATATGGGAGGGAGCTCACTACTCCCCCTTTCTGTCCTTTGGCTCATTACAGAGGACCATCCAGGCAGAAAACCATATTTTTATGGCATACCTATTTCCCTGTTATGGCCATCCATCTCAAACAACTAAATTTGACAGCAAATAGTCATGAAGTCAATTAACAAGAAATACAATACATATATCTGCCAAGAATTATTATAATCCATAGAAAGTAGCATAACCAGAAAACAGGGTCCTTCACATACTGAGGACCCCATGACAGGGCACGAAGGTGGTTTTTATGTGGATTTTGGAATTTTAACAATGGATTTGGTTCCTCAGGTATCATTGTCCCATACTATGAATGCCTTTAAAGCAACACCTTCTCTTAGAATCAGAAGCAAACTGGCAGATAAGGCTGCTCCATAGCAGAGACATTACATGCACCCCCCCTAAGAGAACCCAAAACTGCATTAGGGTCACATTCTACACCAGTGATGGCTTCTGGGTATTCATCCAGGGCAGCTCCATGTCAAGTAGCACATTGCAGTAGGACAACTGGGAGATGGCAACTGGGAGATTTGTGGCTGAGAGGAGAGCTCCTTGAGCCAAGAAAGGGCATAACTGAAATTGAGCAAAGGCTCCCCTAGCCATGACTGCCACCTGTTCTTCAAGCAGGGGTTCTGAGTTCAACCCTGTTGTTAGGGTTGCCACTTGAGCAGAGTGGTTAGGGTTACTGGGTAATGGGGGGGGCTTGAACAGTTCCGATTTGAATGGTGCAAGAGGGAAAAAGTTGGGATTCTCCCTGCTGCAGCCCTTAAAAGGCAGAGAGAAGTTGAACCTTTTCCCCTCCATTCACAGAGGAGCTGTGGCTCCCTTTATGCCCCACCCGCCCCCCTCCCTCCCGGGGGTCAAAGTAACTGAAAGGGACAGGCAGGCTGCCAGAGCTCCACTGAGAAGACATTTCTGAGAAGAGAAAGGGCGCCAATCTGGCTGCAGTTCACCCAAGCTGGTGGAGCACCCGCAACTGCCTGCCCGTCACCAGGGAGACAGCCAGTGCAGCTTTGGGTGTGGCTTGGTTGTGGTGGGAGTCATGGGACTGAATGGGCATAACTGACGTCATGTTGGAAACACCCAATCAGTCACATGCCCCTCCCCCGTACACCTAGCCACGTCCTCTGAACTGGTAGTAAAATTGTTTGAAACCCACCAAATCCGAGACAGCCTGTAGCATCTCAGGCATGGAGGTTGCAATGAAGCAGGAAATCTGGGACAGTCATAAGAGTTTCAGTTGATCTTGTGCACTTGTCATCAGACAGAGTCCTACAAACCATCAACGCATGAAGCAAGGCATTGAATGTGGACAAAGACTCTCAAATGACGACAACTACCCCTGCACACATACCCTGCCTTGTTGTTTTGGCTGCTGCCATATCATTGGTCTGCCTCTAAATAAGGACTAATTGTTCCTCTTTAAACGGGATCCACAGCTACCTACAGACCTATCAGCAAATTCCCATAGAAAAAAACCCTAACCAAATCCATATTAATATGGGGGACAGTCATGCTGAAAGGCGAGATCCCTCTTGATAAGAGCAATAGCCCTTAGGTTATGTACCACTTCACAATGATATATAGCTCTCTCTAAGCTATCTAGTTTACAGAGTCAGCGTATTGTCCCCAAATATCTGGGTCCTCATTTTAAAAACCGCAGAAGGTTGGAAGGCTGAGTCAACCTGGAGCTGTTGAGAGTCGAACTGATGGCAATCTGCAGAATTAGCCTGCAATGCTGCATTCTAATCACGGAGCCTCCATGGCTCATCTTGACCCTGGGTTGATCATGTGTTCCCCACAAGTGTTTTGTTGGTTAGGGTTAAAGTGCCAAATTTTCTAGTTTCCATCACTGCCTCATCGTCAAAGCTTAGAGCCACATATGCAAGTTCTCCCACTGGGCACCAGCCTGTAGACATGTTAAGGGATTAGGTAGTTTTCTTCTCTCCAATTATTCAAATAATATTCATTTGCTTATTTTTTTATGTTAGGTACCTAGAGAGCCATCTGCAACCTTTCTGAGGATGAAAGCCTGTCAGAAGGTGCTTTGATGTCAATATCAAACTCAGAAGCACAATCGGGTGGAGCCTATGCCAGAAACATTGAGTGCATCGATGGCTCTAGAGATTGAAAGAGGATTTGAGGGAGGTTAAAGGACAAGCAAACACTGTGTTTCTGTCCCTTGGGTGGACTCATATTGGATCTGTAGCCTCTTTCCTGCAAAAGGGTTTGGTTTCTATCCACCTCTTCACCCCATTCTTCATTAACATAAAGGTGCCACGGAGAAGGCTCAGTCAGCAAGACAAACCATGTTACTGATTCTTTTGATTCTGCTGCTCTTGTGGCTGCCAGAAGCTGATGGGACATGGAAAGCCAAATGTCTTCTGACTCTGGAGCAGGGGGAAGTGGACCCAGGGCATCTTTATAAGTCAGGGGATTATTCCATTGCTGGTATATTTTCTGCATGGGCTGCTTTTATTCAATTATTAACCTTCGACAGAAGTCCTTCAACAAAGTTCTCCTCGTACGTCAATCCTCCTGCACCTTATTAAAGTCACTGCATTTCTAATGAATGTTTACTCCTGCAGCCCTCTGAAAATGTAAGGTGCTCCCCTCTTGATCTGCTCCTTTTGCAAACGAATTACCTGAATTGGCCTTTCAGTCTCTTGGACCCTGTATGTAACAAAGCTCATTTCGAGGTTTAAAGTAAAAGAAATCCAGGGGTGGGATTCTACTGGTTTGGGCAAAGTGGTAGCTCTGGCGATCAGCTGGGAGCAAACCGGTTCGCTCCAACAATCAAGTGGGCCTGCCCACCCGCCCCTGCCCTTTACCTCCCTATATCTTCTCAGTTGAGCGGATTGCTGCACCTCAGCTGTTTTCCTCCCCAGCAGTAATGCAGAAGGTAAATTTTCTCCAAACAGTCCATGTGTGAGCTGAGTGAACAAGCGCAAGCAAAGCACACAATCACTGAACCGGTTGTTAAACTGGAAGGATCCCACCACTGATAAAAACCAAACCAAATATTTTCCCAACCACTTTCCTTCTGATTGTATGAGTAGAGTTAGAGTGTGGACACATAGGAACAGAATGACCTCTCCCTTCCACTTCGTCCCTGAGCTTAGCAGGATTCTGGGGGACTCCCTAATCCAAGCAAAGAGAGATAGGGTTAAAAATGCAGAGAAGAGGAACAAAGATGATTAGCGGACTGAAGGCTGATTAGGCTGAAACATGAAGAAATGTGGCAGGAATTGTCCATGTCTAGTCTAGTGAAAGGATGGACTATGGTGACATGATAGCAATGTTCAAATGTTTAAATGGCTACCACAGAGAGGAGGGTGTCAGTCTGTTCTCCAAAGCATTTAAATGTAGAACAAGAAGCAGTGGGTGGAAACGAATGAAGGAGAGATCCTTCCTAGAACTAAGGAGAAATTTCCTGACAGTTGGAAAATTAATCAGTGGAACAGCTTCCTTACAGAAGTTATGGGTGCAGCATCACTGGAGGTTTTTAAGAAGAGATTGGCCAACCATTTGTCTGGATTGATATGGGGTCTCTTACTCGAGAAGGGGGTTGGACTACATGACCTATAAGATTCCTTCTAACTTTCTTATTCTGTTCTTTTCTGCTATTTTCATTCTGCATTGGATATAAGATAATTCTACCTTTTTTCCCCACACCAAATTTACTCCTGCAGTAAAAGAGCCCTGGTTAAGAGCATAGACATTCGTGGAGTTTGGGATTTTCTTTCATTCTTATTCACAAGTCCAGGCCAGGGACTTAAGAAACCTTTTTTAAAGTGAAAACATGGTTTTTACGATATTGGGTGATTGCCTGTTTGTTTGGTTTGTTCCTTTATTTGTATAACTCATTGATCTTATGTCAATCAGTGTCTTTCAATTACAAGTTGAAATAAAAAAGAAAACATAAACAGATCCAAGAAATAACAAAAAAACCAGATCCATCAAAGATCCATCTAACAGGGGTTGAACCTTCACTCAAAGGTCTTTAAATTCTTTTGAATGTCATCTGGGTTGGAACCATTTTCAGTCATTCTAAATATTTGGACCTATTACAAAAATATCTAGAATATAAATGAATTAATAATATATGGATTCTTTTATCCATCTGGAAATTAGTAAGACAAAGAGGGGCGGGGGAAACAAATAGGGGATAAGATGAAAACTGACACAGGAAATTCATTTCGTATATGTGGAACCAATGGGAGAATGTCTTGGAAACGCACAATAATTTAAAATTTTCTATTGTTTTTATTCTTTTTTTATGGTAATACTTTGGAATATTTGGAAGAATAATAGTGATTAAGAGGTTTAAAAAATTTATTGTGAAAGAAAAGTTAATATCAAGTTAATATTTATTAATATGTTCGTACCTGCAGAAAAGCATTCAGACTTTTTTCAAAATTTATGCCCTTCCTTTTTGCTATGGAGGACATCAACCACAATGATCATCTCTTACCCAACATCACCCTGGGTTATAATATTTACAAGAACTTCTTCAAGGCAGAAATGACTACAGATCCTTTGCTGGACCTGCTTTCAGACGGGGAGGCCAATGTGCCCAACTACAGGTGTGGAAGGCAGAGAAACACCGTGGCTGTTCTGGAAGCGGCCGAGACTGGCATCTCCATCCAGATTTCAACCATGTTGGGCACCTACAAAATCCCTCAGGTGTGTCTTTCTTGGGGAGACAGTTATGAGTCATGCAACTTTAAATCAGAGGTCCTCTGCTGCAAATGAAAAGAATAGCTATTTTTATGGAAATATTGCTTGTTACATTAAATGTTTTCCATTTCTTTCAGATCAGTTATGGTTTTGCTTCTAGGATTCTGGGGGATAAAACTCATTTTCCTTTCTTCTACCCAATGCTCCCTGCAGAAGGGGTCCAATATCCAGGAATAGTCCAGCTTATCCTCCATTTCAGGTGGACCTTGGTTGCTCTTTTTGCTCCAGAAACTGACCAGGGGGAGAGATTCACGAGGACAATGTCTTCTTGGATGTTAAGGAATGGCATTTGTGCAATTGTATATCAAAGCTTTTCAATAAATGCTGCTGATACGATCATCAGTCCAAGGAAGCATTACAAATTTACAAAAGTCAATGTCATTGTTTACGACTCAGAGACTAGTTTCTTCTCAATAGGAATGAAAATTATAAATGTGATGATTAAATACTTTCTAGACTTTACAGATAAAGTGTGGATCACCACAGCTCAATGGAATCTCAGCTTTGATTTGATCTTTCTTCTGAAGAATATGAAACAAGTTGCTGCCATTTTTTCCTTTCTGGTAAAGAAAAAGAAATGGGGAAACTATGATAATGCGATTCTCGTGAATGATTTGAAGTCTACGTTTTTAAAGAAAAACTTTAGATGTTCATTCACTAAGGATGCCTTTTCTGTGAAAGTCTGGAGACGGTGCCGACAGACAGAAGAATTGGAGGCTCTGAGGAAAGAGGAGATTGATCAAATCCTGGCTCTGGATGGCTATCTTCTTTATGAGACTACCTGGGCTTTGGGAAGGGCCTTAAATTCAGATTATATCTCCACATCTAAGAGATCCATGAGGAACAGGGGCATCAAGGTGGAAGCTCCGAGGATGAAGCATTGGCAGGTATTTCTTTTCCATTATACATCTTTCCTTGAAATATGACATTTAGTTTTATGCCTTAGTTACTCATTCTGAAAAAAATAATTATCCTGAAACTCCAATCCCTCCTAATTTCAACATTCCATTTGTATCATGAAATGAAAGGGGTCAACCTATTTTCCAAATACCTGAAGGCAAGACAAGAAAAAAAACAGATGGAAACGAATCAAGGAGAGAAGCATCCTAGAACTAAGAAAAACATTCCTAACTGTTGGAATATTGATCCCATGGAATTCCTTGCCTTCAGGCGTTCTGGGAACTATCACTGGAGGCTTTTAAGAAGAGACAGGACAGCTTCTGGTCTGAAATGGTCTCCTGATTGGACAGGGGTTTGGACTAGAAGACCCACAAGGTCCCTTCCAACTCTATTATTCTATGTCCATTCTCCTTTCCATTTCCTCTGATTGTTTTTCATTTTGCTTTTTTGCAATATTTTCTTGTTTAATTTTATGTACTTTTAAAGCATTTGCACTGATATTTTGTTTGTTCAGCCATTCTTTTTTCTCAAAGTGATGAGGTTGTACAAACAAGAAGCCAACTTGGGGTTACACATTGGACTGTTTGAGACAATCTGGTAATTCTCTCCAATCTCCGAAAGGAATGACTGGTAACAAGAAGAGAAATGCTATGGACCAATGTCTTTGGATCATGAGTGACACTTCCCATGCTAAGTACTGGTCTTCACCACTGTAGATCCTGGAGAACAAAACAGGAAGGTAGACAATGGGAAGCCCTCTATCTCAATAAGGCAACAAATAATGCAGAGAAATATGAAAGAATAAACCTCAACAGAAAGAAAATCAAAATCACAAAAATATTTTTAGAAAAATAAAACATTAAAAAAAATAATTGGTAGTTTCCTTTTTTGTGAATTGTTGATCAGCATTGTTGTGAGAAAAAGATGTAAAGAGGAAAATGATCAGATGTCAAAACTCCTAATCATTACATTCATTGTTCTAATCTGCATTTGAAATGTAAATGTAAAACAGAGTTTGAAGGGACCCTGGAGGTCTTCCTGTCCATCCCACTGCTCAAGCATTAAATTCTAAAACATGTAAGAGAAACAGTTGTCCAATTTCATCTTACAAATCTCCATTGGTGAAGCACCCATGATTTCTGAAGGCAAGCGGTTCTACTTATTAGAATAGAATAGAATAGAATAGAATAACAAAGTTGAAAGGGACCTTGGAGGTCTTCTAGTCCATCCCCCTGCATAGGCAGGAAACCCTATATCATTTCAGACAAATACCTAGCCAACATCTTCTTTAAAACTTCCATTTTATTACATTTATTAATTGTTCTGCCAAGAAATGTCTCCTTAGTTCAAGATTATTTCTCTTCTTCATTACTGTCCATCCGTTGCTTTTTTACACGTTGAAAGAAACTTTTTTTGTTATTTTTGACTCTTGTAGCAAATCTTTATTCATTTTGGGCCTTAGCTATCCTGACTTCATCATTGCAAGTTCAGCCTATTTGCTCTTGTTCTGCTTTAGATAGTATATGGGCCCCTCTTTCCACTTTTTATGCTTGTCCTTTTTTCCTTTCAGTTTATCAGAGTCCTTTGTGCAGCCATGCTGGTTTCTTTACACATCTCTTGTTTTTCTTCTTCATTGGAATTGTGTTAGACTAGGCTTTTTAAATTTCCTGTCTCAAATTTTCCCAAGCTTCTTGGGTTGTTTTGCCCTTGATGATTTTCGTCCATGAAATACTTTCCAAGCTCTCTCCAAGTTTATTGAAATCAGCTCACTTGAAGTCCAAGACTCTAGCTTGACTTTTTTCTATTGCTAATGATTGCATAATGTTGAGTTCCAGGGTTGCATGGCCACCTCCCTCCAAAGGTTCCTGTAACATCAATGCCTCCTATCATGTCATCTGTGTTAGTGAGAATTAAGTCCAGCATAGTTGAATATCAGGAATCAATCTGGATCTTCCACTAGATGCAGATTTTCTCTCCCAGGTGATGTCAGGATGGTTAAAGTGTCCCATTACTATTCTGGTGTGCTTCTTACATTCCTTCGTTAATTATTTACCTAGACCCTGACATTTTTAGAAAAGGACATTTTGAGAGGCATATGACATGCTTTCAACAAATCAAATTCTTTTAATATGATACAAAAATAATATTGGGCTTTAACTTGGAACACATTAAAGATGGGATTAATGAGGACTTGACATTAGAAGGGAGATTAGAAGCAACTCTGCTTTTTTACAGGTCAATATCTCCCTTTTTCTTCAACTCTCTGGACAAATGTAAAAACATCTCACCCTCTCCTCTTTCTTCCTTTCTTCCTCTCCGCCTCTCCTCCTCTCCTTTCCCCTTTCTTTCAGTCACAAGTCCAATACTGGAGCCTTCCTTCCTTCCTTCTTGCCTCCAACCCTCCTTTCTTTCTTTTCACAGGTTCCCTGATGAAGAAAAGAGAAATTGCCTGCTTTATATTATTTATAAAGCTGGTTATCCAGCTGATAACCAAGCATTGCCTTGGAGCATTTTTTTGACAGGGAGCCATTGAGAGGGGCCTTTATTCCACCTACTCCCATGCCCATCATCCCTTCCCCCTCCCATGTGCTCCTCTTCCTGTCATGTCTATGATGTTGCCATTTTGTTTCAAATCCATCAGGCACGTCCCCATTGGTCCACTGGAGGGTAAACATCATGGCTGGCTTTCCAGAGGAATCTGCAAAGGAACTGAAATCACAAACAATGGGTGGCTCTAGGATGCAGCACTCACTCACCTTAATTCCCCAGGCTCTCCTTTCCCCCTCCCGTGACATCACAAACAATTGACCTCTAATATGCCACACTTGCTGTGTCCAAGGCATTCCAGAGTTATGCAGGAACACACATACGGAGAAACCCACACATGCCAGGGGTGTCTCATCCACCTCCCCCCAGTATTTATTTCTAGAGGGTAAGTCATCTGTGTTCTCAGTTTGGTTGAAATTGCTCCAGGTGCTCCAGAGTTATGCTGGAACATACATACATACTTACTTACGCCAATTTATATAGCTGTCTACTCACTCACAACTCTAGCAGCTTCCAAACAATGAGAGCACAGTGTAGAAAAAAATAATAAATAACAGTAACACCCCCATCCCCCCCCCCACAAATCTCCTGGAAACAACCCACAGTTAAATAAGCCACTTGATAGGCTCCATTGCACTCTGGGTTGCCAAAGACTGCTGTCAAAATCAAGTCTTCAGGGACCTATGAAAGACTGTCAAAGTAGCGGCCAGTCTAATTTCTGCAGGGATGATGTTCCAGAGGGAGGGAGCTAGCACACAGAAGGCCCTTCTTCTGGGTCCTGCCAGTTGTACCTACTTATGGTAAGGGTTCTGCAACATGCCTTGCATCTGTGCTCTAGTGAGCCAGATGGAGGTGACCAGCAAGACTCGTTCCTTAGACAAACCTGGTCCCAAGCGATGAATGGTTTTAAATGTGACATCTAGAACCCAGAATTGCACCTGGAAGCTAATAGGCAACCAATGCAGCTCCCAAAGGAGAATTGACAGGTTTGCACACCAAGGTCTGCACAAAACCATGTGAGCCCCACTATTTTCAACCATTTTACTTTACTTTACTTTTACTTTTATTTGCGCTTATAGACCGCCCCCTCTCCCAAAAGGTACTCGGGGCGGTGTACAGTCCATACAAGAAATACATCACATGAATAATTAAATAATTAAACAGTTAAAATTGTTAAATAGATAGATAGATATGGAGGAGGTTAAAAAGAAGGTTAAAAAGAACTGTACAACTAAGTAAAGTATCTAAATATAGTTTTAAAAACCCCTAAAAATATCCCATAAATTAAATTTAAAAACAGTTCCCCTAAAATACCAGTTAAAAAATATATCTGCCAGGAGGTAGCAGTTATGAATGTGCCAGGCCAGCTAATCGGAACAGGTGAGTCTTCAATTTTTGTCGGAAGGGGCGGAAGTCGGCAGTGGTTCTAATGTCGGGGGGGAGGTCATTCCAGAGGGTTGGGCCCATCACAGAGAAGGCCCTACTCCTTGACGTCACCCGTTGGCATTGCCTAGTGGACGGCACCAGGAGAAGTCCCTCCCTGTGAGAGTGAATTGGCCATCTGCAGCTTATGGATCCTTTGGCCATCTGCAGCTTTTGGCCATCTGCAGCTTATGGATGCTGCATAACCATCTGCAGCTTATGGATGCTTTTCAAGGGCAGTCTCTTATAGAGTGCATTGCAATAGTCAAGTTGGGAGATGACTAGGGCCTGAGTAACCATGAGTAGGGATTGTTGGTCCAGGAATGTGGGTAACTGAAGCACAACCCACAGTTGTGCCAAGGCCCTCCTCCAGCAGAACCTCCAGGTTTTGCGGTGAGTCTGTTTGGGGCAGGGCCACACCATCCAAAACCAAAGATGACAATTCTCCATGGACCAAAGAACCATCAAACCCAAAACCACTTGGTCTTGCCAGGGTTCAGTTTCTACCCATTGCTCCTCCTCCAGCCCTTAAGAGTCTCCAGGCACTGTAAGAGGAAGCTTGCAGCATTGCTTAACTCATCAATGGCTGAGACATATCGCTTTTGTTGAGTGAAGCTGAGTTTGCACTGCTAGCTGGAGTCACAGGAAGAGTTGTAAAACTGAGACTATTTTTTTTCCATCAAATAGAAAAATGCCCAAAGGAGATTCCCAAACAGTCAGTTTACACAGGAAGACCAGCAGCTGAGTTTATTAGAGAAATATTTTCCTTCTTAAAATAATAAGATAAGGAAAGGACCACTGAGACCTTGACACCAAGCTTCTACCCTTCCTGGGCTTTAAACTGTCAAGTATAGGAGGTTCAAATGACCATCTCTCCCTAGGTCTTTATGGGGAAGGCTGTAGAGGGCTTTGGATTTCTTGTCTAAAATGTGGCTTATGGAAGCTGTGCTGAAAATGATGCAATCTCTAAAAGGAGAAACAGTTTTCCTGGGAATGTGGGGCAAACATTCTCATTTGCCTTTAGAATTTGTCCTTAAATAATACACTGCTTAAGATATCTAATCATGCTTTCAAGTAGACATTGGTTTATTCTCTTTTCAGATGCTGAGAAATGCACCCAATGTCCAGCAGATCAGCATCCAAACATCAACCGAGATGACTGTATACCTAAGATTTATACTTTCTTATCCTATCAAGAAAATTTGGGAGTCACTCTAGCTTCAGTTGCCCTGTTTCTGTCTGTGATAACAGGCTTAGTCTTCGCAAGCTTCATTAAATTCCAAGAAACTCCAATAGTCAAAGCCAACAATCGGGATCTCTCCTACACCCTACTCATCACCCTTCTGCTTTCCTTCTTGACTTCATTCCTATTCATTGGTCAGCCAAGGAGAGCCAGTTGCCTTTTACAACAAGTAGCATTCAGCAACATCTTCTCAGTTGCCATTTCTACAGTCTTGGCCAAAACAATCACTGTGGTGTTAGCGTTCCTGGCCACAAAACCAGGAAATAAAGTACAGAGGTGGCTAGGAAAGAGCCTGGCCAATTCTATCATCCTTTCATGTTCTTGTTTTCAAATTGTCCTCTGCTGTATCTGGTTGGGCACTTGTCCCCCATTCCCTGAGGCAGACATGTACTCCCAATCTGAGGAGATCATCCTGCAATGCAATCCAGGCTCTGTTGACATGTTCTACCTTGCCCTTGGCTACATGGGTTTCCTGGCTATTATCTGCTTCACGGTGGCTTTCCTGGCCAGGAATCTCCCTGGGGCTTTCAATGAAGCCAAGCTCATCACCTTCAGCATGCTGGTCTTCTGCAGCGTCTGGATCTCCTTCGTTCCCACCTACCTGAGCACCAAGGGAAAGTATATGGTGGCCGTGCAGGTCTTCTCCATGTTGGCCTCAAGTACTGGCCTGCTGTGTTGCATCTTCATCCCCAAGTGCTACATTATCTTTCTAAGACCAGATCTGAATACAAAAGAACATTTGATGTCAAAATAAAATAGAAATTGACTTTTGCTACCACTTTCCTCAAAATGCCAGTTAATCACTCAAATATATTATTTACTATTTTAATGTTCCTAAAAAGTGCATGTGCTCACATGTATCCATGTATTTGAACAAACAAACATTTACAAAAGCAACCATTAGTTGTTAATAAATATATTCTACCTTTTTCTTTGTGTTTAAGTATGTTGAAAACTGTGATAGGAATTTCCCTCTCCCTCCCCTTCCAAAATGTTGCTTGTTACTTGTTTTATCAGTAAAAGCCCAAAAAATTCACCAATCTGTTTTTCAAAAGCTAGTGTGTATCCCATGTTACAATAATACAGGATCACAAGTAACTCCCCATGCTGCTGCTTTTTGCAACAACCAATATGTCAGGATAAACGACTTGTGGGATGGGCAAGAATTCAAAAACTAAAGGTACTGGTTGCCCAAGTACAATTTTATCGACAAACATATATAATGTACTTAGTTCCTGAACGAAATAAAGACTTTCCCCCCATTGCCTACATCTCTTCTATCACTATAAAAACATTCTGATTCATAATTAACTTGACATCCAAGGATTCCTCTCTTTCCAAATTCACAAACACCACTTTTCCAAGTGACTTGTGAGCCAAGTTTTCAAACTGTCCAGGTCTGCTGTTAGGTCTCCATTCTCATCCATATTAATTAATTCGTTCGTTCGTTCATTTTGTCAGGCCTGCAACCATGTTCCTTTTGGATCTTTGGCCTGCCACACTTCTATCCACTATGCTGTTTCTATAGTGGGGAAATGGGAGGGGGATAGTAAGCAGTAGAATGTGATGTAACCAAAATAAAATTCCTTTCTAGAATGCTAAGGTCATCCTTTGTCTTGGCACCTCTGCAACTAACCAGAACTGGATGGGTGGAACTGCCAGCATGGCAGTGGAAGATTGGACCATGTGATGGACTTGTGGGTGTGGGGGCAAGATCATGAACTTTAACTTGGGGGGAAAATGGAAGAAGCTTCAGATTTGGGTTTTCCCACAGATGTGCCAGTATGGCTCTCTTAATAAATTGGAACTTTGAGCAATACTGTTCTTTGACTCTAATTTAATTTTGGATGCTATCTGGAACACTGACATTAACATTCTTTGATCATCCATCTCAAACACATATCTCTAGGCAATGAACATTTTTTTAAAAATCAATTAAATACAATAAATATAGTAATAAAAATAAATATGTAAATATATGGCAGCCAATAAATATTTTTTATATTTTTTTCAACTGTTATAGCTATCCATCTCAAAAAACTGAATTTGCAGAAAGCGAATTTACCCCAGATATCTAAAGAAATTGAAGTGATGCTAGAAGGGAATATAACGATGATGGAGTTAACTGAAGCACTTAAAAAACAAAATAATGGAAAGGTTCCAGGTCCAGATGGACTGCCAGCAGAATTTTATAAAACATTACAGGAATCGTTGAGTCTTCCATTGCTAGAAGTTATGAATGAAGTCATGTCAAAGGTTACCAAAATCGTGGTCAGAAGCATATATTACACTTGTGCCAAAGGAGGAAGCTGACTCACAACAAATTAAGAACTATAGACCTATGTCCCTGCTAAATTCAAAATATAAAATCTTCCCTTCAATATTGGCGGAAAGATTTAAAAGATATTTAAATAACTTTATTCATCCTGATCAAAATGGATTTCGGCCAAAGAGACAAATTAAAGATAACATGAGAATAATTCTGAACTCTTTGGAATATTATGCAGCACATCATGAAAAACAAATGGCCTTTATATATGGTACAAGGGAACTAAAACATAGGGGCATTTCAGAAGACATTATATACGTGAGGCTTTGTCATTAAACTGGGAGAAGATTAAAAGGCATCATTATTTTAAAATTCCAGTCTGGTTATCAACTATTGAAGCATTTTCATATCCAATAACATATAAAAAGAAACAAACAGATATGGTGAAATATTGAATGCAAAGGGTGAACTTAAATCTATGCAAGAACTGGAAAAATAAGGTATAAGGATGAATTGGTTTTCATATGTGCAAATACATTCTAGATATGATAGAGATGTTAAAATAGAAGGCTTTTATGACAAATTGACTGATTTAGATAAAATCCTGATGGGCACTGATAAAAAGATGATTTAAAAAGTATATGGATACTTACTAGAGGTTAAGCTAGAGGAAGAACAAGTTAAAGAAACAATGATTGCTTGGGGGGAAATTTTGGACATGGGATTGATTTAGAGAAATGGCAAAAATTGTGGTCTCAGAATTATAAAATGTCAACATCAACAGCATATATAGAAAATTTGTATAACATGTTTTACAGGTGGCAGTTATCCCCGACGAGAATAGCAAGAATGTTCAAGAGAAAAATGTTGGAAATGTCATCACATACCAGGTTCATATTACCATAAGTGGTGGACTTATGCAGAAGTTAAAAGATACTGGACTAAAATTCACACATGGTTTGAAAAAATGACAGAAAAGCATATACTGTAGATTTTAAATCAGATATATTTTTATTGGGGATTTTGCCAGAAATATATAGTAGAGAATTGAAATATTTGATTGTAAATATGTTAACAGCAGCTAGAATTGTATTTGCAAAAAAATCAAAAAGTGAGAAAATACCAATGCAGGAGGAAATTATTCAGAAAGTAATGGAATGTGCCAAAATGAGCAAATTGACATTTGAAATTAGAGAACAACTAGATAAACAATTTTATAAGATATGGGACTTATTTTATCAATGGTTAGACAAAAATATGGAAATGCAATATGCTAGAGAATTTTACAATACAAGGATAATGGAATATAATATAAAGATGTACTACTAGTGGATGGATTTAGGATGATGTAATGAAATGCATAAATATAAATTTATTCAAAATTTAGAATATCTCGTATAAAATGAAGTAATAATAGTTATAGTCAAATAAATGATTAAAAATAATGATTGTATACATATATAATAGATTGATAATATGAGATTCTATATAAATTGTAAGTGAAGACTATGGAGAGGATGCACAAAGGTCTTGTCACCAATCGACACACGGTATGTACCTGGAAGATGGTTTTATGTTCTTTTGTTTTTTGTGCTTGTTTGTTTTAAAAATAAAAAAAGAATTCTTTAAAAAAAAACTGAATTTGGCAGCAAATAGTCATGAAGTCAATTAACAACAAATACAATACATATATCTGCCAAGAATTATTATAATCCATAGAAAGTGGCATAACCAGAAAACAGGGTCCTTCACATACTGAGGACCCCATGACAGGACACGAAGGTGGTTTTTATTTGGATTTTGGAAAGTTAACAATGGATTTGGTTCCTCAGGTATCATTGTCCCATATTATGAATGCCTTTAAAGCAACACCTTCAGTTAGAATCAGAAGCAAACTGGCAGATAAGGCTGCTCCATAGCAGAGACATTACATGCACCCCCCCCCAAGAGAACCCAAAACTGCATTAGGGCCACATTCTACACCAGTGATGTGTCGCAGCGAGATCTGCAACACACTCGAGTCCGGATTCATCTGTCTGGGCCTTCAGGGTTCTCCCTTGGGTGGGAGAACGAACCCCGGTCCTCACCGGGAATTTAGGGGGTCCACTCGTGGACGGAGGCCGCAAATCAAGACACCACACAAAGAGTTAGCTCGAGGTGGGCAAGCACAGAGTGCCTGGAGGGTGTAAAGCTACATTCCTCCTGACATGTCCTGCACAAACCCTTTTATTGCATAGTTTTGCAAGGGCGGGGGAATGGACACGTACAAAAAAATACACTCAGTAATTTTCCACAAGAAGCAAATAATAACTGCGTCACAGCAAAAAGTGGCCTAACACCTGCATCGTATACACAGTCAAACAGTCAAATATTTGCGGTTAACCAACATCCTATGCAAACACTATGTTAAGCTAAATAAACGGTTATTCAGATACTGTGGTCAGCCAACATCCTATGCAAGCACTATGTTAAAGGTTACATTCTCACGGCCTACTTGCGTTTCAGCTTCAGCAAAGCCTGAACCAAACTACTGCTACTATAATGTATTCACAGTGATGGCTTCTGGGTATTCATCCAGGGTGGCTCCATGTCAAGCAGCACATTGCAGTAGGACAACTGGGCGACGGCAACTGGGAGATGAGTGGCTGAGAGGAGAGCTCCTTGAGCCAAGAAAGGACGTAACTGAAACTGAGCAAAGGCTCCCCTGGCCATGACTGCCACCTGTTCTTCAAGCAGGGGTTCTGAGTTCAACCCTGTGGTCCCACATCCAGGCCTCTCATATCTAGGCCTGACTGGAAGGGCCCCAGATAAACCATCTCATCCGAGACACCCTGGATCTGCCGGGCAACCACCTTCTCCACCACATTCCTTTTTTTTAAAGAAAGGTGCAAGCCATGGGAAAATGGTCCATATTGATAAGGTCCAGCACCAACCTCTTGAGAAGTGGGTGCAACAACGCCTTTTTTAAAGGTGCCAAGAAAACCCCCCTCTCTCAATGATGCATGAACCATCACCAGAACCCATTCATATGTCATCTCCCAAGCAGCCTTCATAGCTCCAATCATCAATACCCAAAGACCTTGTTCCTTTGCTCTGTGGCCAGTAGCATCAAACTATTCCCAGGTAATTCAATACATCCATTCCCTGGAAAGTGTAAATGGACCTGCACCATGCTTAATGCCCTAATCAGAAAGGAGACAAGCAATTTTTTTGCCAGGTGTATTGAAAATTCCTCAGTACAGCCTTGAAGGGGCACTCTGAGTCTCCATTTCCAAACAGGGACCAGGTAACTCTGAACAGGACTGCAGGGTGACTCTCTATAAGGGTGAGAAATATTGATGTTTGGTTACTTTTATTGCCATGATAACAGCTCTCACCATCCATGGTCTACCTCCTGTGATGCTCTAGATGAGTGGTTCTTAACCTTTTTGAAAGAATCGTCCCTTTGAGCCATTGAGGAAGTTATCATCGACCCCTCCCCCTACATAACCTCTCAATTACAACACAGGGGAAAAAATCTTCAATTTATGCAAACACATTTTTTTTTGTTTTCTTTAAAATTGTCATCAGGACACATTGATGCAAATAATTGATTTCAAGTCTTTTTCCAATATCTCAAATGTGTGAAAAAATTTGATGCCACCCATCCCTTTACTCCCAAACTTCATGATACATGTATTTTATTGATATCTTGTTTATTCAAAACACTTAAATGCAATGACCACTGAAAACAAAATTCAATTGCAAGAAAATGAAATGCCCGAAAAAAACAGTAACATTTAATCATTTAATTACCATTGAATTTTAAGACGCAAAACGAAATATAAAAAGGGCATAAGAACAAACCGCAATGCAAAAACTAAGAATTTCAAGACAGAAACTCTGAAACTAAATTAAGATTCGAGGAAAATATATATTCATGCACACTGTAAAAAGGGTTTAAAAAGACACAAAGAAATTTTTTACAGAAGGAAAGCAACAAAAATCAGAGCAACAAATTTAATGCCTTAAACTGAAGAAAAGATATATATATATCTACACAAAAATTTTACACAAAGAGCACAACAACAAAAATTGAAACCATAAAGCCGAGAAAATATAATATCGAACTGGAGTGCACACTAAAAAAGTACAATACAAAGAGACACACAAAATGTTTTACAGGGCACAACAAGAATTCGAAAATGAAGCCAAAAACTCAAACTGGAACGTGAAATCCAATGAAAGCAAATACAACGATAAGAGCTGAGACAATTATTAACAAAGAAAATGTATGTACACAAAAAGCAAAAAAAAAGAACATCAATGGCTGCCTTGTGCTTGGTGAGCTGATGCCAATTTCTTGATGTCTGGAACCATTTTTGTTAATCTCATTCTTAAATTGCCGCGCTCAGTGATCTTCAACATGTTCCTTGACTTAGAAAGGATCTGTTGGATGATGCTGAAGCCCCTCTCCATTAAGTAAGTGGAAGGAAAGGCTAAATGAAGCAACTTAACTTCCTCCCACAATATTGGGTAAGTGTTCCTCATTTTCACCCAAAAACCTGTGCTGTAACTCTGAAAATGTGATTGGGCTTCACAGTCATATTTCAGATCTGTCAGTGGCTCTTGCAGTTTGGGATGAAATTGTGCAAAGTCTGCTGTGAAAGGATTTAACAACCAAGTGAGCACTTTCAGATTTATCAGATCATAGAATCTGGTTTCCATATCTTCTTTTAGTTGCTTCAAGTGGCAGCAAAAAACGTCCAAATCTTCTGCTTGGAGTTAACGTTCATTACAAAGGCTTGGGAACTGATACAGCTCCTGGAAACTCATATTGCTTGCAAAGAGGTCCAATTTGGAAATAAATGAGCAGATTACTCCTTTGGCCTTAAGAAAATTGATTTTATCTCCTTGCAGCTTTATGTTCATTTTATTCAGCTTGTCAAAAACATCAGTGAGATAAGCTACATCCAGACGTCAAAGTTTAAGAGAATTGCATACTTGGATCAATGGATTCAAGAAATTTGACAACTGTGTCAAAAGGTTCGTGGAATCGCCGCAAACACTTTCCTTTTGAAAGCCACTTACTTCAGTGTGCAAAAGGAGACGTTCAAACTCCTCATCATTTTCTTCACAAAGCTTGTGGAAAAGTCAGTTGTTCAAGGCATTTGACTTAATTTTATTAACAGTGTTAATGACGTAACGTATAGATTCGTGCAAACGGCCACTAAATTTTTTTGAGACAAAGTGCTGTCTATGAACGATGCAATGGACAGTCATAACTCCAGGTACAACCGATTTTAGATGAGCTTGAAATCCGCGATATCGTCCAACCATGGAAGCAGCTCCGTCTTTTGCACATGCCATGACATTTGTCAAAGGGATGTTTTTCTCATTAAAAAACTCTTCAACCTTTTTAATTATCAAAGAGCCTTTTGTGTCGGTGGCTAAATTTTGAGCTAATAACAGTTCTTCCCCGATCTCTTCATTTCCGTTGATGAAATGGACATAAGCCAATAACAAGGCTTCATTTTCACGAATCCTTGACTCATCAATCTGCATCACAAATTCTGTACTTTTCAAGGTGTCAATAAGCCTTTCTTCCACTTCAGCAGCCATTTCATCAATTCTTTTTGATACGGTGTCATTGCTCAAAGGAATCGATTGCGTGAAAGTGCTTGTGCTGGCCCCCAACATGGTGGCAACAATCTGTTTCACTGCTGGTAAAATCAGCGTTTCTCCAATAGTGTGAGGTTTGCCACATTTTGTTATCAACAAAGATACTTCATAGAAAGAAATGAGCCCCTTGTCGGCATTGAGTGATGATTTTCCAAATAACTTCTCAACAATGCTGCAACCCTCCAACTTGGCCTTTAAGGAGAGGAGGAGCCAGCATCGCGACAATATGGTTGTGTGGTCTCAATGCTCTGAGATCACAACCAATACTTTTGTCACTGGGTGGTCCAAATGAAGTGCACTCAAAGTGAAAACAACGGTCTTTGTGAACATATGCTTTAATCTTGTTGACCTTCCAAGCAAGAGCAGCTGTGTATGATAATACGGCATCTCAGGAGAATGTAGAAGCTTTAAATTTGCAAGGAATATTTTCAGAACTGCAAAAATTATTAAATATAGAGGAGAGAATGGAAAGAAAACTGGATTACTTGGAGCACCTAACAATAAAACATGATGAAAAAATCGAGGATGTTTATCAAAAGTAAAATGAGGTGATTGAAACTCAAAAAACCGAAGTGCAAGATGAATATAAAGAGATTAAACCTGTCGATATCTACGGATATCTGCAGAGGCATGACAGAGCTATCAGACTCTGGTAAGATGTGTGTCAGGCAGTGGGGCACAATTTGTGGGTGGCAGGTGGGGTGGGGCAGGACTGTTAAAGAAGGGGAAATGGGGCGGGGTAGATCAGAAGAAATTTCAAAAATTTTCCTACCTTTCCCTCTGGTTGTCGCTTGGTGGTGGGGGGTCATGTGACTGAAGTGGGCATGATTGATTCAAGTTGGCCACACCCACTCAATCGCATGCCCACCCAACTTGCCAAACCCACCAAACTGGGAGTGAAAATGTTTGAAAGCCACCACTGCATAGCTGCCATGGTGGTTATGAACTCCTGAGCTGCTTCTGAGGTCATTCTCAGGGATGGCAAATTGAAACTCCCAAGACCGTCAGCCTGGAGACCTAAGGAGACAAATCCGAGACAGCCTCTAGCATCTCAGGCATGGAGGTTGCCATGAAGCAGGATGTCTGGGACAGTCATAAGAGTCTCAGTTGATCTTGTGCACTTATCATCAGACAGAGTCTTACAACCATCAACATATGAAACATGTTCTTAAAGGTGAACAAAGACTCTCAAATGACAACAACTACCCCTGCACTCGTACCCTGCCTTGTTGTGTTGGCTGCTGCCATATCATTGGTCTGCCTCTAAAGAAGGATCCACAGCCACCTACAGACCTATCAGCAAATTCCCCTTGAAAAAATGCCTAACCAAATCCATATTAATATGGGGGACAGCCATGCTGAAAGGCCAGATCCCTCTTGATAAGAGCAATAGCCCTTAGCTTATGTACCATTTCACAATGATATATAGCTCTCTCTAAGCTCTCTAGTTTACAGAGTCAGCATATTGTCCCCAAATATCTGGGTCCTCATTAAAAACCTCAGAAGGATGGAAGGCTGAGTCAACCTGGAGCTGCTGAGAATCGAACTGATGGCAATCAGCAGAATAAGACTGCAATGCTGCATTCTGATCACTGTGCCAACTTGGTTCATCTTGACCCTGGGTTGATCCTGGGTTCTCCACAAGTGTTTTATTGGTTAGGGTTAGGGTGCCGATGTTTCTAGTTTCTATCACTGCCTCATCGTCAAAGCTTAGAGCTGCGCTGCTCGAATTCTGGAGGTTTTCTTGAAAAGAGTTTGTGTATTCAGGCAGAACTTTCTTTGTTTAGACTTGCGGCTTGGCTACAAAGTGATGGAACTTTCACTCAAAGTGAAAACAATGGTCTTTGTGAACGTATGCTTTAATCTTGTTGACCTTCCAAGCAAGAGCAGCTGTGTATGATAATATGGCATCTCAGGAGAATGTAGAAGCTTTAAACTTGCAAGGACTATTTGCAGAATTGCAAAAACTATTAAATACAGAGGAGAGAATGGAAAAAAAACTGGATTACTTGGAACATCTAATAACAAAATATGATGAAAAAATCAAGGATGCTTATTAAATGCAAAATGAGGTCATTGAAACTCAAAAAGCTGAAGTGCAAGATGAATATAAAGAGATTAAAACAGTTGACATTTATGGCAATTGGTCTATTTTTGAAAAAAGAAAGAATGGAATATCGAAAGAGGAATTAAATGGATAGGAGATTTATTCCAAAGGGCAAGATGTAGAAGAAGAGAAAATTAAAGAACCTATGGGCTATGAAATCTTATCGGCAAAAATATTGATAACACTGCTGACAATCAAAGACAATCTGAACAAGGAAACAGAAAGAGGGCATCAAGAGTACATGAGAGATTTTACAAGCAAGGAGTTGCTAAGAGAAGTCCATACAGATCTGATTAAGAAAATGTTTAGAAGACTAATTCCACAAATGGCAGATGATATGAGAGTGTTTTGTTATTGGAAAGATATGGGTTGATAGATGTATAATTCAAAACTAGCTAAACTTAGTGAAATTTAGTGATAATAGGTATAGTCAAATAAAAAATTGATAATGATAATAATGTATACAATGTGTAGTGTTATGATAAGCAATAACTGGATATGAATATTGAATGATAACCATGAAGGGAAGTCTAGAAATCCTTTTGGGTTATATATAAAGGTTAATAATAATAATAATAACAATAAAAAAGAATTAAATTGGAGACAGTTAAGTTTTGATTATTAGGGGGAAATGTTATGATATAGGATATAGTCAAATTGTTGCGGCGGATTGGGGCCGAAGACCTCAATTCGCCAGGAACAGGACGTGAGACCACAAGGTTCGAGAGAAAACAGGTTTATTGATGCATCCGAGTTCAGAGCGTTAACACAGCCAAGTCTGAACTGTCCTGGCTAGGCCCGGGACAGGGGTTTTATACCCACCTGAATAAGGGCGGGCTAACACAGCTAAGTACTTCTGAGAAAAGGAGGTTCGGGGGGAGTATCAGAGGAGGTTACATACCATATATGATAATATTACACAGTTATACATAAAAATGTGGAAAGCATCCTTTGGAAAAATACATAAGCAGAAGTGAAACCGTTAACATCAGCACCCTTCTAATGCAACAATTTATTAATACACAAGCTGACAGATTCAAATCTTACATCTGTTTCCTTTGTCCGTCTCTTGAAATGTTTCACAACTTCTTGTTTCCGCATAATTTGTCACAGTTACTAAGTAAGCTAAATCAAAGGTTAATAATATGCTGACTTGAATATCCTTCTGATCAAAGGGGAGCATGGGGGGGGGGGGCTCCTATACCCTTCAGGTAAGGTACCTATATACCTGCTGCCTCAAAATAAAGAAAGATAATGACAATAATTCATATATATGTATGGGTATAAGGAAACTGGATGCAAATTGTAAACAGTGATTTCGAAAGGAGGATTAGAAAATTTTGTTATTAAATATTATGGATATTTAGCTAGAATAGGACATAAGGATTCAATGTTAATGGAGGACTTTAGATATAGTATATGAAATGCCAGTATGTGGTTATGTACTACATTTTGGTATATTTTATGATGAAGGATGTTTAAATAATTATAGTCAAATGAAAGTGGAGGTATGATGATGGCAATATGCATAAACACCCTAGTTAAAATACTAGAATTAATATGAACTAAACTTGATGACAGTGGAAGAGATGCACGGAAGCTTTTTGTAACCAACTGATACACTTTCTGTGAAAAAAAAAGCTTAGAGCCACATATGGGAGTTCTCCCATTGGGCAACAGCCTGTAGACCTGTTAAGGGATCAGGTAGTTTTCTTCTCTCCAATTATTCAAATAATATTTATTTGCTTATTTTTTATGTTAGGTACCTAGAGAGCCTTCTGCAACCTTTCTGAAGATGAAGGTGCTTTGATGTCAATATCAAACTCAGAAGCACAATCGGGTGGAGCCTATGCCAGAAACATTGAGTGCATCAATGGCTCTGGAGACTGAAAGAGGATTTGAGGGAGGTTAAAGGACAAGCAAAGACTGTGTTTCTGTCGCTTTGCTGGACTCAGACTGGATGTGAAGCCTCTGTCATGGAAAATATTTTGGTTTCTATCCACCTCTTCACCCATTCTTCATTAAAATAAAGGTACCAAAGAGAAGGCTCAGTCAGCAAGACAAACCATGTTGTTGATGCTTCTACTTCTACTGCACATGTGGCTGCCAGAAGCTGGTGGCATACAGAAAGCCAAATGTCTTCTGACTCTGGAGCAGGGGGAAGTGGACCCAGGGCATCTTTATAAGTCAGGAGATTATTCCATTGCTTGCATATTTTCTACATGGATTGCTTGGTTTCAATTATTAACCTTTGACAGAAGTCCTTCAACAAAGTTCTCCACGTACGTCAATCCTCCTTCACTTTATTAAAGTCACTGCATTTCTAATGAATGTTTACTCCTGCAGCCCTCTGAAAATGTAAGGTGCTCCCCTCTTGATCTGCTCCTTTTGCAAACGAATTACCTGAATTGGCCTTTCAGTCTCTTGGACCCTGTATGCAGCAAAGCTCATTTCGAGGTCTAAAGTAAACAAAAAACAGGGGTGGGATTCTACCAGTTCGAGCAAACCAGTAGTTCTGATGATCAGCGAACCAGTTTCCCCCAACGATCAAGTGGGCCTTCCCACACACGGCTGCTCTTTACCTATCTATATCTCCTCAGCTGAGTTGCATGGCAGAGCATATTTCTCCGCCTCAGCTCTTTCCTCCGAACAGTAATGCAGAAGGCAAATTTTCTCCAAACAGTGCATGTGTGAGCTAAGTGAGCAGGCGCACGTTAAGCACGCAATCACCAAACCGGTTCTCAAATTGGTAGGATCCCACCACCCAAATCAAATATTTTTCCCAACCCATTTCCTTCCCATCCTATGGGTACAGTTAGAGTGTGGACACATAGGGACAGAATGATCTCTCCCTTCCATTTCATCCCTGAGCTGAGTTGGATTCTGGGGGACTCCCTAATCCAAGCAAAGAGAGATAGTGTTAAAAATGCAGAGAAGAGGAACAAAGATGATTAGCGGACTGAAGGCTGATTAGGCTGAAACATGAAGAAATGTGGCAGGAATTGTGCCTGTCTAGTCTAGTGAAAAGGAGGACTATGGTGACATGATAGCAATGTTCAAACGTTTAAATGAGAGGAGGGTGTCAGCCTGTTCTCCAAAGCATCTAAATGTAGAACAAGAAGCAATGGTTGGAAACCAATCAAGGAGAGGATCAACCTAGAAACTAAGGAGAAATTTCCTGACAGTTGGAATATTAATCAATGGAACAGCTTGCTTTCAGAAGTTATAGATGCTCCAACACTGGAGGTTGTTAAGAAGAGATTGGGCAATCATTTGTTTGAAATGGATAGGATCTCTTACTTGAGAAGGGGGTTGGACTACATCATCTACAAGATTCCTCCTAACTCTGTTATTCTGTTCTTTTCTGCTATTTTCACTCTGCATTGGAGATAACATAATTCAATTTTTTCCCCACACCAAATTTACTGATGCCATGAAAGAGCCCCAGTTAAGAGCATAGACATTCGTGGAGTTTGGGACTTTCTTTCATTCTTATTCACAAGTCCACGCCAGGGACTTAGCCAACCTTTTTTTTAAAATGAAAATAGTGTTTTTATGATGTTTGGTGATTGCATGTTTGTTTGGTTTGTTTATTTATGTGTATAGCTCATTGGTTTTGTGTCACTCAGTTTCCTTCAATTACAAGTTGAAAGAAAAAGGAAAACATGAATAGAACCAAGAAATAACAAAAAACCCAACCTATCAAAGATCCATCTAACAGGGGTTGAACCTTCACTCAAAGGTCTTTAAATTATTTTGAAATTCATCTGGGTGGGAACAATTTTCAGTCGTTCTAAAAACTTGGTCCTAGTACAAAAATCTCTAGAATATAAATGAATGTAAATAATAATAAATGGATTATTTTAGCTATCTGGGAATTATTAAGAGAATGGCGAAAATAAATATAGGGTAAGATGTTTGAAAACCAACACAGAAAATTGAATTAGTATACATGTAACCAAGTGTGAGACACATAATAATTTTTAAAAATTGTTCTTATTCTTTTTCTATGGTAATACTTTGGAATTTACAAAGTATTTGGAAGAATAATTGTGATTAAGGGGATTAACAATTTTATTTTGAAAGAAAAGTTAATATATTTTTTATTAATATGTTTGTACCTGCAGAAAAGCTTTCAGATTTTTTTCAAAATTTATGCCCTTCCTTTTTGCTATGGAGGACATCAACCTCAATGACCATCTCTTACCCAACATCTCCCTGGGTTATAATATCTACGAGAACTTCCTCAAGGTAGAAATGACTACAGATCCTTTGCTGGACCTGCTTTCAGACGGGGAGGCCAACGTGCCCAACTACAAGTGTGGAAGGCAGAGAAACACAGTGGCTGTTCTGGAAGCGGCCGAGACTGGAATCTCCATCCAGATTTCAACCATGTTGGGAACCTACAAAATCCCTCAGGTGTGTCTTTCTTAGGGAGACAGTTATGAGTCATGCAACTTTAAATCAGCGGTCCTCTGCTGCAAATGAAAAGAAGAGCTATTTTTATGGAAATATTGCTTGTTACATTAAAAATAATGTCTTCCATTTCTTTCAGATCAGTTATGGTTTTGCTTCTAGGATTCTGGGGGATAAAACTCATTTTCCTTTCTTCTACCCCATGCTCCCTGCAGAAGGCATCCAATATCCAGGAATAGTCCAGCTTCTCCTCCATTTTAAGTGGACCTTGGTTGCTCTTCTTACGCCAGAAACTGACCAGGGGGAGAGGTTCATGAGGACAATGTCTTCTTGGATGTTAAGAAATGGTATTTGTGCAATTACACATGAAAGCTTTCCAATAAATCTTGCTGAAATGATTGTCAGTCCAAGAAACTATTACAAATTTACAAAAGTCAACGTTTTTGTTTATGGTTCAGAGATTAGTTCATTCTCAGTGGGAATGAAAATTATAAATAGGTTTCTTGAAGCCTTTCTAGACTTTACAGATAAAGTGTGGATCACCACAGCTCAGTGGAATCTCAGCCTTGATTTGATCTTTCTTCTGAAGAATATGAAACAATTTGATGCCGTTTTTTCCTTTTTGATAAAGAAAAAGAAATGGAGAAACTATGATAATGCTATTTTCATGAATGATTTCAAGTCTACATTTTTAAAGAAAAACTTTAGATGTTCATTCACGAAGGATGCCTTTTCTGTGAAAGTCTGGAGACGGTGCCGACAGACAGAAGAATTGGAGGCTCTGAGGAAAGAGGAGATTGATCAAATCCTGGCTCTGGATGGCTATCTTCTTTATGAGACTACCTGGGCTTTGGGAAGGGCCTTAAATTCAGCTTATATCTCCACATCTAAGAGATCCATGAGGAACAGGGGCATCAAGGTGGAAGCTCTGAGGATGAAGGCTTGGCAGGTATTTCTTTTCCATTAGACATCTTTCCTTGAAATATGACATTTAGTTTTATGCCTTCGTTACTTATTCTAATTTTTTTTCCCTGAAACTCCAATCCAACCTAATTTCAACATTCCATTTATGTCATGAAATGAAAAGGGTCAACCTATTTTCCAAATATTAGAAGGCAGGACAAGAAACAATAGATGGAAACCAATCAAGGAGAGAAGCATCCTAGAACTAAGAAAAACATTCCTAACTGTTGGAATATTGATCCCATGGAATTCCTTGCCTTCAGGCGTTCTGGGAACTATCACTGGAGGCTTTTAAGAAGAGACTGGACAGCCTCTGGTCTGAAATGCTCTCCTGCTTGAACAGGGGTTTGGACTAGAAGACCCACAAGGTCCCTTCCAACTCTATTATTCTACGTCCATTTCCTTTTCCATTTTCTCTGATTGTTTTTCATTTTGGTTTTTTGCAATGTTTTCTTGTTTAATTTTATGTACTTTTGAAGCATTTTGAGTTGATATTTTCTTTGTTCAGCCTTTCTTTCTTTTTTCTCAAATTGATGATGTTGTACAAACAAGAAGCCAATGGGGTTACACGTTAGACTGTTTGAGATAATCTGGTAATTCTTTCCAATCTCAGAGAGGAATGACTGGTAACAAGAAGAGAAATGCTATGGACAAAAGTCTTTGGATCATGAGTGACACTTCCCATGCTAAGTACTGGTCTTCACCACTGCAGATCCTGGTGAACAAAACAGGAAGGTAGACAATGGGAAGCCATCTATCTCGATAAGGCAACAAATAATGCAGAGAAATATGAAAGAATAAACTTCAGCTGAAAAGAAAATCCAAAACACAAAAATATTTTTAGAAAAAGAAAACATTAAAGAAAAATAATTGGTAGTTTCCTTTTTGAATTGTTGATCAGCATTGTTGTGAGAAAGACATGTGAAGAGGAAAATGATCAGATGTCAAAACTCCTAACCTTTGCATTCATTGTTCTAATCTGCATTTTGAAATGTAATGTTTGAAGAAGTTATTGTCCCTCCCTCATTCATAAACTCCTGACCTAGTTGAGAATTTAAAACTGAACTGGGTTTTTGAACAGGGAGAAGTGTTCCTATCCCTCCCAGCATAGACCAAAGGATCTTTTCCAAGAACTTCTGAAGTCTTTTCTAATCTCCTCTTTTCCTGTCCTTCCCAGCTTCACACTTTCCTTCAAAGCTCTCAGTTTCACAATAATGCCATTGAAGGAGTGTATTTGGATGGGAAAGGAGAGCTGACAGCTGACCTGGACGTTGTCAACTGGATCTTGTTCCCAAACAATTCTTTCATAAAAGTGAAATCTGGGAGTCTAAAAAAACAGGCATCCCAAAATTTAAAATTGACCATTGACCAGAAGAATATCGCACAGGTGGAAATGATGAGCAAGGTGGGAATAATATTCCATGGAAAGTAGCCAAAACAGGATTCCACTTGTTTGTTTGTTTGTTTGTTGAGAGGGGAGGGAATTGCTTTGAATGCTTTTGAGTTTTCTTATCAGTTGATCAAGTTCTCAAGAATGCAGATTTCTTTTTTTTTTTATAACAAAATTTTATTGGTTTTTTAGAAAATAAAAAGGAAAAGGGTATTGGAATGGGTTACAAAATTTTGACAGTTACAATGTGTGAAGGGTATCCCCGCCCCCCCCGTACTCATAGTATTCATTTAAACAAATAATTCAATACTAAATAATGATAATTTGTCAGCATGTAAATTCAGATAAAAGTTTCAATCAATTTATATCAAACCGATTTCCTTATTCATTTTTGTGATCTGAGTTTTCTTTTTTTTTATTAAAAGAGTTTTGTACAAACAGATTTTCCCCCTTTTCACCCCCCTGCCATACAATGTAAATCTCATACAAATGTTATACCCCCGCAACCCCCCCTGCAAAAATTCACATTCAAATATTATACCAAATACTTTGCCCCCTCCCCTCCCCCCGTCTTAAAGTAAATTACTCGTATTGTATCCCCTCTCCTCCCAACAAACACAATATAAACTTCTCTTAGATTAATAATAGCACATTGATCCCATTATCTAAGCTAATTTAACATCTATAACTCTTAATATAAATTTCTCCTAAAATAACAATGTTTCGTTAATCCCATCTTCTAATTTATTCATACATATATATTGCCCCGCCCTCCACCCTAACCCTCCCCCACCTCCCACACAAACCCACCCCCCTGACTTCCGCTGTATACCACTCTAACAATTCCAAACATCCCATATATTATTTACTCTGATCATCTATCAATCTAAACATTCTTACCTAAAGGCTACATAATAACTCCTAGTCTGGTATTTATTCTGTATATAATCAATCCATTTTGCCCATTCCTGTGTATAATCTTCCTGTTTCTGAGCTTTTAAGACAGCTGAAATTTTTGCCATTTCAGCGAACCCCGCCACCTTCTGAATCCATTGATCAATTGTCGGTAAAAAATCTTTTTTCCAATGTTGCGCAATCAACAACCTAGCAGCTGTGACCATATACAAGGCCAATTTTGTTTCCCCTTTGGTGAAATCCTTAGCTATACCCAATAAAAACAATTGCGGAGTGAATTGTATTCTTTTCTTAAATACATTCTGCATAACCCACCATATTTTTATCCAAAAAGCTTTAACCTTGTTACAAGTCCACCATACATGAAAAAAGGTAGCATCTAGACACCCGCATCTCCAACATTTTGGTTGAACATTTGGGTACATGCATGATAATTTTTTAGGATATAAATACCATCTGTAAAACATTTTATAAAAGTTCTCCCTTAAATTCTGTGACTGTGTAAATTTAACATTCTGAACCCATATTTTTTCCCACGTTTCCAACATAACCACTTCACCAAAATTCTGAGCCCATTTAATCATACAATCCTTAACCAATTCACTTTCTGAGTCTCTTTCTAACAATACATTATATATTCTTTTAACTTGTTTTGGGCCAGTCTCTTTTATCTGCTTAATCAGTTCCACTTCTTTATCCATAAAACCGACCCTGCGATCTTCTTCCCATCTCTTCTGTAGCTGTATGTAATGTAACCAATCTGAGTTTTCTTGGTATTGCCCCTTCTCCCCCCGGCAGCAGGGCTCCGGTCCCTCCCGTGTCTTGTATGTCTGGTGTAGGATCATCAGGTTTATCTAGGAGTACTTTATTTTTTTCCATAAAGGCCTGAGCCTCTATGGTTGTATTGATTCTAACTCTTGTGTCCTCCCAGAATATTAACATACCTTCAGGCATCAACCATCTGAACCACACCCCCTTCTGGTATAGCTTCTTCGCTAATTGCGAATAGTTTTTTCTTTTCTCTCTCACTTTCTTGGGGATCTGTTTCAGAATGGTTATTTCTCTATCTTGATATTTCAACACTTGCCCGCTTTGTGCACTCAGAATCTCATCTCTTGTGGTCTTTCTAAGAAATTTAATATGTACCTCCCTCGGTACATTATGTGTTCTAGCATATGCTGAATTCTATAAACCAGATCCAATTCCCACCCCATCTGTTGTTTTTCTTTTTGGATGTATTCAGCCAAGATGTTTGTCATGATGTCCCTTAAATCTTCATCATCTGCCTCAACTACATTTTGGAACCTAAGGAAAAAGGACATTCTTTCAAATTCTGTTTTCATTTGGTGGATCTCAATCTCTTGGTTCCCCTTCTGCACCCCTTTCATCTCCCCCCTCATCTCAGCCGTCCCTCCCTCCAAAAGATCCAGTCTCTGTGTGTTTTTAATCGTCTGTTCTTGGTTCTGTTTAAGCTGCTCTCTCATCTCCTTTAGTTCACTTTTTATGTCCTCCTGTCCCTTTAAGATTTGTTGAAACATCTGTTGAAAATCCGTCTCAGCAGGTTTGGGTTGCATCAGCGATGTTAAAGTCTGTTGTCCGCTCGGACTAGATACTGTAGATGCCGGGGCGGAGACAGCAAAGCCCGGCTTCCCCGGGGGTGGTCTTTTAGGTGGCATTATGTTGAGCAGTAAAAATTCAAAGTCAATACAGAGAGGAAGTTATGGAGGGAAACCGCCGAGAGAGATCAGGAGACTAGGAGTCCAAGCAGAGGGGGAGTTGTTCTAATTACTTCTGGCAATAGAGTAATAAAGTCTTTTGTTCCAAGGGAATCCAATTCAACAAGAGATTTGTCTGAGTGTCACGGAGACAAAGACAGGAAGCCTGAACCTCTATAGGTGGAGTCAATTTTCAGTGTTTATAAAGACAACGGAAGTGTGCCATCTTGCCCTGCCAGCTTCGGAATCAAGAGGCATAACAGAAAGTTTAGAAAGTTTCCAAAGTTCTCAGATCATCACCTCATTTATAAAGTTAAAGTCCAAAATCCGCTTTCATTATGAGCGTAAAATCATTGGTTGGCTCTCTCCCTTCCTCCTCCACTAGGGCCGAGAGCAAAAAAGTTTATAGCCGCCTGTCCGAGGGGGGGGGGGAAATCCCCCTCCCTCCAGTCACGCTTCACTAGCCGAGTTGAAAGCGATTTTGAAAGCTGCTGGCAGTTTTTTTTTCTTTCCTTTCCAACACACAAGGGAAAGGGGGGAAGTTTCGACCTCACCACACAGCAACCGCGTCCTTCAAATAGCACGTTCTTCCAGCTGCCTCCTCATGAAGATGCCACAGCGCCTCCCCATCATGCCTCCCGGTGCCTAGGGCGATGCGCCCCCCCCGGCTGCCACCGACTCAGGGGATCCCACGCTATGCCACCCCTTCGGCAGTAGCCTCTACAAGGCGTTCTGTGCCCCCCAGGCGGTGGGGGGCCCACCAGAAGAGCGCGGGGCGAGCAGAGCCTGCCCGTTGGATCAGCAGCTGGAACCGGAAGATTTCTTATCAGCTATTCAGGTGTCCTCAAAATAGTTTTTCTTCAGTTTTCACCCAAACAATTAATTGAGTCTCTGGAAAGGGAGGAAGTGTCAATCATTCATGCAGATAACATCATATACTTAGTCAAAGAAACAAATCCACCCATCCTATCCCCGATCAATTTAATGCCTAATCATTAAATGAAAGCCTAAAGTTGTACTGTTTCTTAAACATTAAGAGGGAAGGGAAAAAAGGGAAAAGTAGTAAAAAAAGTCAGCATGTTTGATGAATCTCACATATCTTATTGGCCTCTAATGAGTCAAAGCTGACCTTTAAACTGGAGATCACCCACCCTTTCTTCCTTCACCATTTTTCTGTAAACAAATTCATTTTCTGGGTCTTTCCTCTTTCTCTCCTCAGCCCCTGCCTCCTTCCAGGTGTGTGGAAAGTTGCCAACCTGGGTTCATGAAGGTAGCTCGAGAAGGGGAGGTCATCTGCTGCTATGATTGTCGTCCCTGTGCAGAAGGAACCATCTCTACCATGGAAGGTGGGTGACACCAGAGAAAAAGGACTAATGCTGGAGGAAACATTAGAATAAAAGAATAACAGAGTTGGAAGCAGTGACGTGCAGTCAGGGGAGGCAGGGGAGGCGGAGCCTCACCACTCTCGTCATGAAAATAAAAAAGAATTACTCCAGGAAGCCGTGAAAGTGGCTGGGAGAGGCGCGCGGCTTGGTTTAGCCTCCCTGGACATCTCAGCAGCAGCCCCAAGTGTGCCGATCTCGCCATTTTTTACATCGGGCGAGCCCAGGATCCTTGCAAGGGGAATGGGACCACGTGTGCAGGAGGCTCCTCAGCTCCAGCCTCAATCAGCGCAGCCGCGGTCCCCTTCATCTTGCCTCAGGAAGGAGGGGAATGGGACCACGTGTGCAGGGGAAGGGGATCGCGGCTCTGCTAATCTGAGGCTGTGTGCTGAGGAGCCTCCTGCACACGTGGTCCCATTTCCCTTGCAAGGATCACAGGCTCGCCCAATGCAAAAAATGCCTAGGTACCATGTTTCCCCGAAAATACAACCTGTCCTGCGCTCACTGACCTAGCGTTATCCCGAAAGTACCAAGTTACAGGAGCCGGGGGTGGGGGGAGCGCTCACGTTGCTTGCCGCCTTCAATATACCGCTAGGTTGGGGAGTGGCGTTCTGTCCGGCCAGAGGGGAGAGTTGCCGGGCGGCTGCTCTCTTGTGAACTGGCTCCCGAAGAGCCAGGCACAGCCTCAGGGGCGAAGTAGCCATGAGGTAACTATGCTCACGAGCAGCCGCCCGGAAAATCCCCTCTCTAGCCGGGAAAAGCGCCATTCACTGACCTGAGCAGCCGCCCGGCAAATCCCCTCTCCAGCCGGGAAAAGCGCCATTCACCAAGCCCTTGCGCAGCTCTCCCAGGCGACCGCCGCTGGCTGCTGCTGCCCGCCGCCGCCCGCCGCCCGCCGCCCCGCCGCTCCGCTCCGTGCATAACTTCCAAACTCCAAAACTTCCAGCATCGCCCGCTCTAGGAGTGCTCTCTATGGTGGGCCGGCTGCTGGAAGACTGTCCGGAAAACTCTCTGTCCAGCAGCCGGCCCACCATAGAGAGCACTCCTAGAGCGGCCGATGCTGGAAGTTTTGGAGTTTGGAAGTTATGCACGGAGCGGAGCGGGGCGGCGGCAGGCAGCAGCAGCCAGCAGCGGTCGCCTGGGACAGCTGCGCAAGGGCTTGGTGAATGGCGCTTTTCCCGGCTGGAGAGGGGATTTGCGGGGCGGCTGCTGAGGTCAGTGAATGGCGCTTTTCCCGGCTGGAGAGTTTCCCGGCAACTCTCCCCTCTGGCCGGACAGAACGCCACTCCCCAACCTAGCGGTATACCGAAGGCGGCAAGCAATGTGAGCGCTCCCCCCACCCCCGGCTCCTGTAACTTGGCGCTTTCGGGATAACGCTAGGTCAGTGAGCGCAGGACAAGTTGTATTTTCGGGGAAACACGATACCCAGGCATTTTTTGCATTGGGCGAGCCCGGGATCCTTCCAAGGGGAATGGGACCACGTGTGCAGGCGGCTCCTCAGCACACAGCCTCAGATTAGCAGAGCCGCAATCCCCTTCCCCTGCACACGTGGTCCCATTCCCCTCCTTCCTGAGGCAAGATGAAGGGGACCGCGGCTGCGCTGATTGAGGCTGGAGCTGAAGAAATTTCTCCGTTTGGGATGCGCCCCTGCGATCGGAGCAACCACGTGGTTTGATGACGTCACCAGCCTCACCAGTCATAAACGTCACCGCACGTCACTGGTTGGAAGGGACCCTGGAGGTCTTCTAGTCCAACCCCCTGCTCAAGCATTAAGTCCTTTAACATTTCAGAGAAATAGTTGTCCAATTTCATCTTACAAATCTCCATTGGTGAAGCACCCATGATTTCTGAAGGCAAGCGGGTCTACTTATTAGAATAGAATAACAGAGTTTGAAGGGACCTTGGAGGTCTTCTACTCCAACCCCCTGTCTAGGCAGGAAGCCCTATACCACGTCAGACAAATGGTTATCCAACATCTTTAAAAACTTCCATATTATTCCATTTATTAATTGTTCTGTCAAGAAATGTCTCCTTAGTTCAAGATTATTACTGTCCATCCGTTGCTTTTTTACATGTTGAAAGAAACCTTCTTTTGTTATTTTTGACTCTTGTAGCAAATCTTTATTCATTTTGGGCCTTAGCTATCCTCACTTCATCATTGCAAGTTCAGCCTATTTGTTCTTGTTCTGCTTTAGATAATATATGTGCCCCTCTTTCCACTTTTTAAACTTCTCCTTTTTTTCTTTCAGTTTATCAGAGTCCTTTGTGCAGCCATGCTGGTTTCTTTACACATCTCTTGTTTTTCTTCTTCATTGGAATTGTGTTAGACTAGGCTTTTTAAATTTCCCATCTCAAATTTTCCCAAGCTTCTTGGGTTGTTTTGCCCTTGAGGATTTTCATCCATGAAATACTTTCCAAGATCTCTCCATGTTTATTGAAATCAGTTCACTTGAAGTCCAAGACTCTAGCTTGACTTTTTTCTATTGCTAATGATTGCATAATGTTGAGTTCCAGGGTTGCATGGCCACCTCCCTCCAAAGGTTCCTGTAACATCAATGCCTCCTATCATGTCATCTGTGTTAGTGGGAATTAAGTCCAGCATAGTTGAATATCAGGAATCAATCTGGATCTTCCACTAGATGCAGATTTTCTCTCCCAGGTGATGTCAGGATGATTAAAGTGTCCCATTACTATTCTGGTGTGCTTCTTACATTCCTTTGTTAATTATTTACCTAGACCCTGACATTTTTAGAAAAGGACATTTTTAGAGGCATATGACATGCTTTCAACGAATCAAATTCTTTTAATGTGATAGAAAAATAATATTGGGCTTTAACTTGGAACACATTAAAAATGGGATTAATGAGGACTTCACATTAGAAGGGAGATTAGAAGCAACTCTGCTTTTTTACAGGTCAATATCTCCCTTTTTCTTCAACTCCCTGGACAAATGTAAAAACATCTCACCCTCTCCTCTTTCTTCCTGTCTTCCTCTCCGCCTCTCCTCCTCTCCTTTCCCCTTTCTTTCAGTCACAGGTCCAATACTGGAGCCTTCCTTCCTTCCTTCTTGCCTCCAACCCTCCTTTCTTTCTTTTCACAAGTTCCCTGATGAAGAAAAGAGAAATTGCCTGTTTTATATTATTTACTAGCTGATAACCAAGCATTGCCTGGGTATTTGTAGACATTGAAGCATTTGTCTGACAGGGAGCCATTGAGAGGGCTTTTTTCCCCCCTTACTCCGATGCCCATCATTCCTTCCCCTCCCATTTGCTCCTCTTTCCTGTCATGTTTATGATGTTGGGATTGTGCTTCAAATCCATGAGGCACGTCTCCATTGGTCCACTGGAGGGCAAACGTCATGGCTCACTATCCAGAGGAAGCTGCAAAGGAACTGACATCACAAACAATTGCCATTATTGCTGCACATACTCACCTTAATTCCCCAGGCTCTCCTTTCCCCTTCCCATGACATCACAAACAATTGCCACTCTAGGACACCACCCTTGTTGTCCTTAATATCTAAGGCATTCCAGAGTTATGCAGAAACACACATACAGAGAAACACACATGCCAGGGGTATCTCCCCCCTCCCCCCCTCCCCCCAGTATTTATTTCTAGAGGGTAAGTCATCTGTGTTCTCAGTTTGGTTGAAATCACTCCAGGTGCTCCAGAGTTAGGCTGGAACATACATACATACATACATACATACATACATACATACATACATACATACATACATACTTACGACAATTTATATAGCTGTCTACTCACTCACATCTCTAGCAGCTTCCAAACAATGAGAACACAGTGTAGAAAAAAATAATAAATAACAGTAACACCCCCACTCCACAAATTCCCTGGAAACAACCCACAGTTATATAAGCCATTTGATAGGCTCCATCACACTCTGGGTTGCCAAAGACTGCTGTCAAAATCAAGTCTTCAGGCACCTATGAAAGACTTTCAAAGTAGCGCCCAGTCTAATTTCTGCAGAGATGATGTTCCAGAGGGAGGGAGCTAGCACACAGAAGGCCCTTCTTTTGGGTCCTGCCAGTTGTACCTACTTGTGGTATGGGTTCTGCAACATGCCTTGTCTCTGTGCTCTAGTGGGTCAGATAGATGTGACCAGCAAGACTTGTTCCTTAGACAAACCTGGTCCCAAGCGATGAATGGCTTTAAATGTGACATCTAGAACCCAGAATTGCACCTGGAAGCTAATAGGCAACCAATGCGCTCCCAAAGGAGAATTGACATATTTGCACACCAAGGTCTGCACAAAACTATGACAGCCTCACGATTTTCAACCATTTGCAGCTTACAGATGCTTTTCAAGGGCAGTCTCTTATAGAGTGCATTGCAATAGTCAAATTGGGAGATGACTAGGGGCTGAGTAACCATGAGTAGGGATTGTTGGTCCAGGAATGTGGGTAACTGAAGCACAACCCACAGTTTTGCCAAGGCCCTCCTCCAGGAGCACCTCCAGGTAACGCGGTGAGTCTGTTTGGGGCAGGGCCATCCCACCCAAAACTAAAGATGGCAATTCTCCAGAACCCCCAAACCCAAAGCCACTCAGTCTTCCAGGGTTAAGTTTCTACACATTGCTCCTCCTCCAGCCCCTAAGAGTCTCCAGGCACTGCAAGAGGAAGATCACAGCATTGCTTAACACACCAGTGGCTGAGAAATATAGGTTTTGTTGAGTGAAGTTGAGTTTCCACTGCTAGCTGGAGTCACAGGAAGAGTTGCAAAACTGAGAGTATTTTTTTATCCATCAAATAGAAAAATGCCCAAAGGAGATTCCCAAACAGTCAGTTTACACAGGAAGACCAGCAGCTGAGTTTATCAGAGAAATATTTTCCTTCTTAAAATAGTAAGATAAGGAAAGGGCCACTGAGACCTTGCCACCAAGCTTTTACCATTCCTGGGCTTTAAACTGTCCAGTATAGGAGGTTCAAATGACCCTCTTTCCCTAGGTCTTTAAGGGGAAGGCTGCAGAGGGCTTTGGATTTCTTCTCTAAAACATGGCTTATGGAAGCTCTGCTGCAAATGATACAATCTCTAAAAGGAGAAACAGTTTTCCTGGGAACGTGGGGCAAAAATTCTCATTTGCCTTTAGAATTTGTCCATAAACAATACACTGCTTAAGATATCTAACCATGCTTTCAAGTAGACATTGGTTTTTTTTCTCTTTTCAGATGCTGAGAAATGCACCAAATGTCCAGCAGATCAGCATCCAAACATCAACCGAGATGACTGTATACCTAAGATTTATACTTTCTTATCCTACCAAGAAAATTTGGGGATCGCTCTAGCTTCACTTGCCCTGTTTCTGTCTGTGATAACAGGCTTAGTCTTTGCAAGCTTCATTAAATTCCAAGAAACTCCAATAGTCAAAGCCAACAATCGGGATCTCTCCTACATCCTCCTCATCACCCTCCTGCTTTCCTTCTTGACTTCATTCCTATTCATTGGTCAGCCAAGGAGAGCCACTTGCCTTTTCCAACAAGTAGCATTCAGCAACATCTTCTCAGTTGCCATTTCTACAGTCTTGGCCAAAACAATCACTGTGGTATTAGCATTCCTGGCCACAAAACCAGGAAATAAAGTACAGAGGTGGTTAGGAAAGAGCCTGGCCAATTCTATCATCCTTTCATGTTCTTGTTTTCAAATTGTCCTCTGCTGTATCTGGTTGGCCACTTGTCCCCCATTCCCTGAGGCAGACATGTACTCCCAATCTGAGGAGATCATCCTGCAATGCAATCAAGGGTCTGTTGCCATGTTTTACCTTGCCCTTGGCTACATGGGTTTCCTGGCTATTATATGCTTCACAGTAGCTTTCCTGGCCAGGAATCTCCCTGGCGCCTTCAACGAAGCCAAGCTCATCACCTTCAGCATGCTGGTCTTCTGCAGTGTCTGGATATCCTTCGTTCCCACCTACCTGAGCACCAAGGGAAAGTATATGGTGGCCGTGCAGGTCTTCTCCATGTTGGCCTCAAGTACTGGCCTGCTGTGTTGCATCTTCATCTCCAAGTGCTACATTATCTTTCTAAGACCAGATCTGAATACAAAAGAACATTTGATGTCAAAATAAAATAGAAATTGACTTTTGCTACCACTTTCCTCAAAATGCCAGTTAATCACTGAAATATATTATTTACTATTTTAATGTTCCTAAAAAGTGCATGTGCTCACATGTATCCATGTATTTGAACAAACAAACATTTACAAAAGCAACCATTAGTTGTTAATAAATATATTCTACCTTTTTATTTGTGTTTAAGTATGTCGAAAACTGTGATAGGAATTTCCCTCTCCCTCCCCTTCCAAAATGTTGCTTGTTACTTGGTTTATCAGTAAAAGCCCAAAAAATTCACCAATCTGTTTTTCAAAAGCTAGTGTGTATCCCATGTTACAATAATATAGGATCACAAGTAACTCCCCATGCTGCTGCTTTTTGCAACAACCAATATGTCAGGATAAACGACTTGTGGGATGGGCAAGAATTCAAAAACTAAAGGTACTGGTTGCCCAAGTACAATTTTATCGACAAACATATATAATGTACTTAGTTCCTGAACGAAATAAAGACTTTCCCCCCATTGCCTACATCTCTTCTATCACTATAAAAACATTCTGATTCATAATTAACTTGACATCCAAGGATTCCTCTCTTTCCAAATTCACAAACACCACTTTTCCAAGTGACTTGTGAGCCAAGTTTTCAAACTGTCCAGGTCTGCTGTTAGGTCTCCATTCTCATCCATATTAATTCATTCGTTCGTTCGTTCATTTTGTCAGGCCTGCAACCATGTTCCTTTTGGATCTTTGGCCTGCCACACTTCTATCCACTATGCTGTTTCTATAGTGGGGAAATGGGAGGGGGATAGTAAGCAGTAGAATGTGATGTAACCAAAATAAAATTTCTTTCTAGAATGCTAAGGTCATCCTTTGTCTTGGCACCTCTGCAACTAACCAGAACTGGATGGGTGGAACTGCCAGCATGGCAGTGGAAGATTGGACCATGTGATGGACTTGTGGGTGTGGAGACAAGATCATGAACTTTAACTTGGGGGGAAAATGGAAGAAGCTTCAGATTTGGGTTTTCCCACAGATGTGCCAGTATGGCTCTCTTAATAAATTGGAACTTTGAGCAATACTGTTCTTTGACTCTAATTTAATTTTGGATGCTATCTGGAACACTGACATTAACATTCTTTGATCATCCATCTCAAACACATATCTCTAGGCAATGAACATTTTTTTAAAAAATCAATTAAATACAATAAATATAGTAATAAAAATAAATATGTAAATATATGGCAGCCAATAAATATTTTTTATATTTTTTTCAACTGTTATAGCTATCCATCTCAAAAAACTGAATTTGCAGAAAGCGAATTTACCCCAGATATCTAAAGAAATTGAAGTGATGCTAGAAGGGAATATAACGATGATGGAGTTAACTGAAGCACTTAAAAAACAAAATAATGGAAAGGTTCCAGGTCCAGATGGACTGCCAGCAGAATTTTATAAAACATTACAGGAATCGTTGAGTCTTCCATTGCTAGAAGTTATGAATGAAGTCATGTCAAAGGTTACCAAAATCGTGGTCAGAAGCATATATTACACTTGTGCCAAAGGAGGAAGCTGACTCACAACAAATTAAGAACTCTAGACCTATGTCCCTGCTAAATTCAAAATATAAAATCTTCCCTTCAATATTGGCGGAAAGATTTAAAAGATATTTAAATAACTTTATTCATCCTGATCAAAATGGATTTCGGCCAAAGAGACAAATTAAAGATAACATGAGAATAATTCTGAACTCTTTGGAATATTATGCAGCACATCATGAAAAACAAATGGCCTTTATATTTCTAGATGCACAGAAAGCCTTTGACAATGTGAATTGGCGATGTATGCTATTACAGTTGGAGCAGATGGGCTTTGGTAAGAAATTTATTCAAGCCATAAAAGTTATATTGTCAGGCCTGTAGTTATGTTCTTTTTAGGATCTTTGGCCTGCCACACTTTTTAATAATTCTCTATGCTGTTTCATTAGTGTAGTAGTTGGGAGGGGGGAATAGAAAGGAGTAGGATTGTAGAATGGATTGTTGACATTCTTTTGTAGAAGCCAAGGTCATCTTTTGTCTCAGCACCTCGACACCTGGCCGGAAGAAGATGGGTGTACATGCCAGCGTGGAAGATGATGATTGGAACATGTGATGGATTTGTGGGTGTGGGGAGAGATCATGAACTTTCAACTAGGTGAACTTACAGGATGTAATTCAGAGTTGAAATTTCCATAGCCGTACTAACATGCCTGCGGAATAAATTGGACCTTAAAGGATGTTTTGCCTTGGACAATGATTTATTTCTGCATGGTATTTAGAACCCTAACATATATATCATAAACAAACAGCAAAGGTAATGGTAAATGGGGAACTGACAGACTTTATTGATATAAGGAAAGGGACAAGACAATGCTGCCCACTGTCACCTCTGTTGTTTGTGGTAACATTAGAAGTCTTAAACAGAAATATTAGAGAAGAAAATGATATAAAAGGAATGAAAATTAAAAAGAATACAAACTACAAGCATTTGCAGATGACCTGGTTTTCATTTTAGAGGATCCATCAGAAACAGCACTTAAATTGATAGAAAAAATAGAGGAATACGGAAAAGTAGCAGGCCTGAAAATAAACAAAGATAAAACGAAGATTTTGACAAAGAATATGTTAGTAAGACAAAAGGAAGTATTGACAGAAGCTCTGAAGATACAGGTCATGAATAAAGTTAAGTACTTGGGGATATATTTGACAGCAAGATGCAGTACACTTAAAGAGAATAATTATCATAAACTTAACCAACAGATTGTGACAGACCTGGCGAAATGGGAAAACGTACAGTTATCACTAATAGGGAGAATATCAACAATCAAGATGAATATATTACCTAGGATTTTATACTTGTTCCAGACAATTCCAGTTAGATTAGGGAGAGGCTACTTTGATGATTTAAATAAAATTGTGTTGAAGTATATTTGGCAGGGAAAGAAAGCAAGAATCAAATTAAAATTGTTGCAAGATGCTGGAAGAAGAGGAGGATTGGCCTGCCAAATTGGGAGTTATACTACCAGGCAACAAGCTTGATGTGGATTAAGGAATGCTTAATGCTAAGAAATTCTAGATTATTGACATTAGAAGGACATGATTTGTTGTTGGGATGGCATGCTTTCCTATGGTACAAGGGAACTAAAACATAGGGGCATTTCAGAAGACATTATATACGTGAGGCTTTGTCATTAAACTGGGAGAAGATTAAAAGGCATCATTATTTTAAAATTCCAGTCTGGTTATCAACTATTGAAGCATTTTCATATCCAATAACATATAAAAAGAAACAAACAGATATGGTGAAATATTGAATGCAAAGGGTGAACTTAAATCTATGCAAGAACTGGAAAAATAAGGTATAAGGATGAATTGGTTTTCATATGTGCAAATACATTCTAGATATGATAAAGATGTTAAAATAGAAGGCTTTTATGACAAATTGACTGATTTAGATAAAATCCTGATGGGCACTGATAAAAAGATGATTTAAAAAGTATATGGATACTTACTAGAGGTTAAGCTAGAGGAAGAACAAGTTAAAGAAACAATGATTGCTTGGGGGGAAATTTTGGACATGGGATTGATTTAGAGAAATGGCAAAAATTGTGGTCTCAGAATTATAAAATGTCAACATCAACAGCATATATAGAAAATTTGTATAACATGTTTTACAGGTGGCAGTTATCCCCGACGAGAATAGCAAGACTGTTCAAGAGAAAAATGTTGGAAATGTCATCAGATACCAGGTTCATATTACCATAAGTGGTGGACTTATGCAGAAGTTAAAAGATACTGGACTAAAATTCACACATGGTTTGAAAAAATGACAGAAAAGCATATACTGTAGATTTTAAATCAGATATATTTTTATTGGGGATTTTGCCAGAAATATATAGTAGAGAATTGAAATATTTGATTGTAAATGTGTTAACAGCAGCTAGAATTGTATTTGCAAAAAAATCAAAAAGTGAGAAAATACCAATGCAGGAGGAAATTATTCAGAAAGTAATGGAATGTGCCAAAATGAGCAAATTGACATTTGAAATTAGAGAACAACTAGATGAACAATTTTATAAGATATGGGACTTATTTTATCAACGGTTAGACAAAAATATGGAAATGCAATATGCTAGAGAATTTCACAATACAAGGATAATGGAATATAATATAAAGATGTACTACTAGTGGATGGATTTAGGATGATGTAATGAAATGCATAAATATAAATTTATTCAAAATTTAGAATATCTCGTATAAAATGAAGTAATAATAGTTATAGTCAAATAAATGATTAAAAATAATGATTGTATACATATATAATAGATTGATAATATGAGATTCTATATAAATCGTAAGTGAAGACTATGGAGAGGATGCACAAAGGTCTTGTCACCAATCGACACACGGTATGTACCTGGAAGATGGTTTTATGTTCTTTTGTTTTTTGTGATTGTTTGTTTTAAAAATTAAAAAAAATTCTTTAAAAAAAACCTGAATTTGGCAGCAAATAGTCATGAAGTCAATTAACAACAAATACAATACATATATCTGCCAAGAATTATTATAATCCATAGAAAGTGGCATAACCAGAAAACAGGGTCCTTCACATACTGAGGACCCCATGACAGGACACGAAGGTGGTTTTATGTGGATTTTGGAAAGTTAACAGTGGATTTGGTTCCTCAGGTATCATTGTCCCATATTATGAATGCCTTTAAAGCAACACCTTCAGTTAGAATCAGAAGCAAACTGGCAGATAAGGCTGCTCCATAGCAGAGACATTACATGCACCCCCCCCACAAGAGAACCCAAAACTGCATTAGGGCCACATTCTACACCAGTGATGGCTTCTGGGTATTCATCCAGGGCAGCTCCATGTCAAGCAGCACATTGCAGTAGGACAACTGGGAACGGCAACTGGGAGATGAGTGGCTGAGAGGAGAGCTCCTTGAGCCAAGAAAGGACATAACTGAAATTGAGCAAAGGCTCCCCTAGCCATGACTGCCACCTGTTCTTCAAGCAGGGGTTCTGAGTTCAACTCTGTTGTCCCCCATCCAGGCCTCTCATATCTAGGCCTGACTGGAAGGGCCCCAGATAAACCATCTCATCCGAGACACCCTGGATCTGCAGAGCAACCACCTTCTCCACCACATTCCTTTTTTTAAAAGAAAGGTGCAAGCCATGGGAAAATGGTCCATATTGATAAGGTCCAGCACCAACCTCTTGAGAAATGGGTGCAACAATGTCTTTTTTAAAGGTGCCAAGAACACCCCCCTCTCTCAATGATGATAAAATCATACTATGTCCATCCAAGGCTGAGGAAGACCAATCAAATAGTTCCTCTCTGCCTGTAAAAGGAGGAGTAGCATACTTAAAGATTACAGTCACCAGGCATAACCATGACCAGAGAAAGGGGAAAAAGAAAATATCACTTCAGCTCCCATTGTCACTGGTGTGACAGGAAAACCATGTCAGGTGTGTGATCGCTGTTTTTAGTTGGATTGTTTTTAGTCCCCTGCCCCATCTTCCATCCCCAAATTTCACCCCACTGCGAGCATCTCTCAGCCATTGTGTGCAGGGAAAAAACGTACATAGTAAAGAAAAACTTCCCAAGAGTGCGCTAAGTAATTAATTACCTTGATCTCACGAGAAGATTTTCTTTACTGTGCAAGTTTTTTCCCTGCACACAATGGCTGAGAGATGCGATGGAGCTGCCAGACTCTGGTAAGATGCGTGTCTCACAGGGGGGCACAATTTAGGGGTGGCAGGTGTGGTAGGGCTGCTAAAGAAGGGGAAACGGGGGTGGGGTAGATAGGTAGAAATTTCAAAAATTGTCCTACTTTTTCCTCTGTGTGTGGCTTGGTGGGGGGTTGTATGACGGAGTGGGCATCACTGATGTCAAGTTGGCCACACCCACTCAGTCAAGTTGGCCACACCCACCAAACTGGTAATGAAATTTTTTGAAATCCACCACTTCATAGCTGCCATGATGGTTATGAACTCCTGGGCTGTTTCTGAGGTCAGCCTCAGGGAGGGCAAATTGAAGCTCCCAAGACCATCAGCCTGGAGGCCTAAGGATCCAAAACTTAGACAGCCTCTAGCATCTCAGGTGTGGAGGTTGATATGCAGTAGGAAGTCTGGGACAGTCATAAGAGTCTCAGTTGATCTTGTGCACTTATCATCAGACAGAGGCTGACAACCATCAACGTATGAAGCAAAGCCTTGAAGGTGAACAAAGACTCTCAAATGAGAACAACTACCCCTGCACCAGGGGTGGGTTTCTGACGGTTCTCACCGGTTCGGTAGAAGAGCTTCCACAAATCTACCATACCGGTCAAAAGAGGTTCCACCGGTAGACCCGGAAGTTGCCCGCTCACTCACCCCGCCCGTTTTGTTGCAGCTCTCTCGCTCCCCTGCCTGTCTGCACTAAACTAGCCAAACCCGCCGCTCACTAATTGGCTTGGTTTAGCCTCCCTGGATGTCACAGCAGCAGCCCCAAGCACGCTGATCTCGGCATTTTTTGCATCGTGGCGTGCTGCAAGAGTGAGGGAGTGAAGACCTTTTCCGGATTGCTGGTGGTGGAGGTGCAGGCCCATTGCCCTTTGCTCAGCAAAGCAAGTCCAGGAAAGTCCTTTGTGCCAGCTGGAAAAGGTCTTCACTCAATCCCGCTTGCAGCACGCCACGATGCAAAAAATGCCGAGATCAGCGTGTTTGGGGGCTGCTGCTGCAATGTCCAGGGAGGCCAAACTGAGCCGCGCGCCTCTCCCAGCTGCTTCCAAGGCTTCCTGGAATGCCAAGAACCTTCGCGCTCTTCTCGGCTCCTCGCCACTGCAATAGACGTCCAGAAGTGGCAGGAGCTATTGGTCTGGAAACCCAAGGCCCATTAGCCCCAAAAGCTGCTTCTGGACATCTATTGCAATCCCAAGCAGAGCACGGAGAAGAGCGTGAAGATTAGGGTTACTGGGCAATGGGGGAGGGGATGGAGCAGTTCCACTCTGAATGGAGGGACAGGAAAAAAGTTGGGATTCTCCCTGCTGCAGCCCTTAAAAGGCAGAGAGAAGTTGAACCTTTTCCCCTCCATTCACAGAGGAGCTGTGGCTCCCTTTATGCCACCCCCCCGGCCCCCTCCCTCCCTGGGGTCAAAGTACCTGAAAGAGAGAGGCATGCTGCCAGAGCTCCACTGAGAAGACATTTCTGAGAAGAGAAAGGGCGCCAATCTGGCTGCAGTGCACCCAAGCTGGTGGAGCACCTGCAACTCTCCGCCCGTCACCAGGGAGACAGCCAGTGCAGCTTTGGGTGTGGCTTGGTGGTGGTGGGAGTCATGGGACTGAATGGGCATAACTGACGTCATGTTGGAAACACCCAATCAGTCACATGCCCCTCCCCCGTACACCTAGCCACGTCCTCTGAACTGGTAGTAAAATTGTTTGAAACCCACCAAATCCGAGACAGCCTGTAGCATCTCAGGCATGGAGGTTGCAATGAAGCAGGAAATCTGTGACAGTCATAAGAGTTTCAGTTGATCTTGTGCACTTGTCATCAGACAGAGTCCTACAAACCATCAACGCATGAAGCAAGGCATTGAATGTGGACAAAGACTCTCAAATGATGACAACTACCCCTGCACACATACTCTGCCTTGTTGGCTGCTGCCATATCATTGGTCTGCCTCTAAATAAGGACTAATTGTTCCTCTCTAAATGGGATCCATAGCTACCTACAGACCTATCAGCAAATTCCCCTAGAAAAAAAGCCTAACCAAATGCATATTAATATGGGGGACAGCCATGCTGAACGGCCAGATCCCTCTTGATAAGAGCAATAGCCCTTAGGTTATGTACCACTTCACAATGATATATAGCTCTCTCTAAGCTCTCTAGTTTACAGAGTCAGCGTATTGTCCCCAAATATCTGGGTCCTCATTTTAAAAACCGCAGAAGGTTGGAAGGCTGAGTCAACATGGAGCTGGTGAGAATCGAACTGATGGCAATCAGCAGAATAAGCCTGCAATGTTGCATTCTGATCACTGTGCCACTATGGCTCATCTGGCCCTGGGTTGATCATGCGTTATCCACAAGTGTTTTATTGGTTAGGGTTAAGGTGCCAAATTTTCTAGTTTCCATCACTGCCTCATCGTCAAAGCTTAGAGCCACATATGCAAGTTCTCCCACTGGGCACCAGCCTGTAGACATGTTAAGGGATCAGGTAGTTTTCTTCTCTCCAAATATTCAAATAATATTTATTTGCTTATTTTTTATGTTAGGTACCTAGAGAGCCATCTGCAACCTTTCTGAAGATAAAGGTGCTTTGATGTCAATATCAAACTCAGAAGCACAATTGGGTGGAGCCTATGCCAGAAACACTGAGTGCATCGATGGCTCTAGAGATTGAAAGAGGATTTGAGGGAGGTTAAAGGACAAGCAAAGACTGTGTTTCTGTCCCTTGGGTGGACTCATATTGGATCTGTAGCCTCTTTCCTGGAAAAGGGTTTGGTTTCTATCCACCTCTTCACCCCATTCTTCATTAAAATAAAGGTGCCACAGAGAAGGCTCAGTCAGCAAGACAAACCATGTTGCTGATTCTTTTGATTCTGCTGCTCTTGTGGCTGCCAGAAGCTAGTGGGATAATGAAAGCCAAATGTCTTCTGACTCTGGAGCAGGGGGAAGTGGACCCAGGGCATCTTTATAAGTCAGGGGATTATTCCATTGCTGGCATATTTTCTGCATGGATTGCTTTTATTCAATTATTAACCTTCGACAGAAGCCCTTCAGCAAAGTTCTCCTCGTACGTCAATCCTCCTGCACCTTATTAAAGTCACTGCATTTCTAATGAATGTTTACTCCTGCAGCCCTCTGAAAATATAAGGTGCTCCCCTCTTGATCTGCTCCTTTTGCAAACGAATTACCTGAATTGGCCTTTCAGTCTCTTGGACCCTGTATGTAACAAAGCTCATTTCGAGGTTTAAAGTAAAAGAAATCCAGGGGTGGGATTCTACTAGTTTGGGCAAAGTGGTAGCTCTGGCGATCAGCTGGGAGCAAACCAGTTCTCTCCAACAATCAAGTGGGCCTGCCCACCCGCCCCTGCCCTTTACCTCCCTATATCTCCTCAGCTGAGCGGATTGCTGCACCTCAGCTGTTTTCCTCCCCAGCAGTAATGCAGAAGGTAAATTTTCTCCAAACAGTCCATGTGTGAGCTGAGTGAGCAAGCGCAAGCAAAGAACACAATCACTGAACCGGTTGTTAAACTGGAAGGATCCCACCACTGATAAAAACCAAACCAAATATTTTCCCAACCACATTCCTTCTGATTGCATGAGTAGAGTTAGAGTGTGGACACATAGGAACAGAATGATCTCTCTGTTCCACTTGGTCCCTGGGCTTAGCAGGATTCTGGGGGACTCCCTAATCCAAGCAAAGAGAGATAGTGTTAAAAATGCAGAGAAGAGGAACAAAGATGATTAGCGGACTGGAGGCTGATTAGGCTGAAACATGAAGAAATGTGGCAGGAATTGTCCATGTCTAGTCTTGTGAAAAGAAGGACTATGGTGACATGATAGCAATGTTCAAACGTTTAAATGGCTACCACAGACAGGAGGGTCTCCAAATCATTTAAATGTAGAACAAGAAGCAATGGATGGAAATGAATGAAGAAGGGATCCTTCCTAGAACTAAGGCGAAATTTACTGACAGTTGGAAAATTAATCAGTGGAACAGCTTCCTTACAGAAGTTATGGGTGCAGCATCACTGGAGGTTTTTAAGCAGAGATTGGCCAACCATTTGTCTGGAATGGTATAGGGTCTCTTACTCGAGAAGGGGGTTGGACTACATGACCTATAAGATTCCCTCTAACTCTCTTATTCTGTTCTTTTCTGCTATTTTCATTCTGCATTGGAGATAAGATAATTCTACCTTTTTTACCCACACCAAATTTACTGCTGCCATGAAAGAGCCCAGGTTAACAGCATAGACATTGATGGAGTTTGGGATTTTCTTTCATTCTTATTCACAAGTCCAGGCCAGGGACTTAAGAAACCTTTTTTAAAATGAAAACATGGTTTTTACGATATTGGGTGATTGCCTGTTTGTTTGGTTTGTTCCTTTATTTGTATAACTCATTGATCTTATGTCAATCAGTGTCTTTTAATTACAAGTTGAAAGAAAAAGGAAAACATAAACAGAGCCAAGAAATAACAAAAAACACAACCCATCAAAGATCCATCTAACAGGGGTTGAACCTTCACTCAAAGGCCTTTAAATTATTTTGAATGTCATCTGGGTGGGAACCATTTTCAGTCATTCTAAATATTTGGACCTATTACAAAAATATCTAGAATATAAATGAATTAATAATATATGGATTCTTTTATCCATCTGGAAATTAGTAAGACAAAGAGGGGCGGGGGAAACAAATAGGGGATAAGATGAAAACTGACACAGGAAATTCATTTCGTATATGTGGAACCAATGGGAGAATGTCTTGGAAACGCACAATAATTTAAAATTTTCTATTGTTTTTATTCTTTTTTATGGTAATACTTTGGAATATTTGGAAGAATAATAGTGATTAAGAGGTTTAAAAAATTTATTGTGAAAGAAAAGTTAATATCAAGTTAATATTTATTAATATGTTCGTACCTGCAGAAAAGCATTCAGACTTTTTTCAAAATTTATGCCCTTCCTTTTTGCTATGGAGGACATCAACCTCAATGACCATCTCTTACCCAACATCTCCCTGGGTTATAATATCTACGATAACTTCTTCAAGGTAGAAATGACTACAGATCCTTTGCTGGACCTGCTTTCAGACGGGGAGGCCAATGTGCCCAACTACAGGTGTGGAAGGCAGAGAAACACAGTGGCTGTTCTGGAAGCAGCCGAGACTGGCATCTCCATCCAGATTTCAACCATGTTGGGCATCTACAAAATCCCTCAGGTGTGTCTTTCTTGGGGAGACAGTTATGAGTCATGCAACTTTAAATCAGTGGTCCTCTGCTGCAAATGAAAAGAATAGCTATTTTTATGGAAATGTTGCTTGTTACATTTAAAATAATGTCTTCCATTTCTTTCAGATCAGTTATGGTTTTGCTTCTAGGATTCTGGGGGATAAAACTCATTTTCCTTTCTTCTACCCAATGCTCCCTGCAGAAGGCGTCCAATATTCAGGAATAGTCCAGGTTCTCCTCCATTTCAGGTGGACCTTGGTTGCTCTTCTTGCTCCAGAAACTGACCAGGGGGAGAGGTTCACGAGGACAATGTCTTCTTTGATGTTAAGGAATGGCATTTGTGCAATTACATATCAAAGCTTTCCAATAAGTGCTGTTGATAAGATCATCAGTCCAAGGAAGTATTACAAATTTACAAAAGTCAATGTCATTGTTTACGACTCAGAGACTAGTTTCTTCTCAATAGGAATGAAAATTATAAATGTGATGATTAAATACTTTCTAGACTTTACAGATAAAGTGTGGATCACCACAGCTCAATGGAATCTCAGCTTTGATTTGATCTTTCTTCTGAAGAATATGAAACAAGTTGCTGCCATTTTTTCCTTTTTGATAAAGAAAAAGAAATGGAGAAACTATGATATTGGGAGTCTCGTGAATGATTTGAAGTCTACGTTTTTAAAGAAAAACTTTAGATGTTCATCCACTAAGGATGCCTTTTCTGTGAAAGTCTGGAGACGGTGCCGACAGACAGAAGAATTGGAGGCTCTGAGGAAAGAGGGGATTGATCAGATCCTGGCTCTGGATGGCTATCTTCTTTATGAGACCGTCTGGGCTTTGGGAAGGGCCTTAAATTCAGCTTATATCTCCACATCTAAGAGATCCATGAGGAACAGGGGCATCAAGGTGGAAGCTCCGAGGATGAAGCATTGGCAGGTATTTTTTTTTCCATTATACATCTTTCCTTGAAATATGACATTTATTTTTATGCCTTGGTTACTCATTCTGAAAAAAATAATTAGCCTGAAACTCCAATTGCCCTCATTTCAACATTCCATTTGCATCATGAAATGAAAGGGGTCAACCTATTTTCCAAATACCTGAAGGCAAGACAAGAAACAACAGATGGAAACCAATCAAGGAGAGAAGCATCCTAGAACTAAGAAAAACATTCCTAATTGTTGGAATATTGATCCCGTGGAATTCCTTGCCTTCAGACGTTCTGGGCACTATCACTGGAGGCTTTTAAGAAGAGACAGGACAGCTTCTGGTCTGAAATGGTCTCCTGATTGGACAGGGGTTTGGACTAGAAGACCCACAAGGTCCCTTCCAACTCCATTATTCTATGTCCATTCTCCTTTCCATTTCCTCTGATTGTTTTTCATTTTGTTTTTTTGCAATATTTTCTTGTTTAATTTTATGTACTTTTAAAGCATTTGCACTGATATTTTGTTTGTTCAGCCATTCTTTTTTCTCAAAGTGATGAGGTTGTACAAACAAGAAGCCAACTTGGGGTTACACATTGGACTGTTTGAGACAATCTGGTAATTATCTCCAATCTCTGAAAGGAATGACTGGTAACAAGAAGAGAAATGCTATGGACAAAAGTCTTTGGATCACGAGTGACACTTCCCATGCTAAGTACTGGTCTTCACCACTGCAGATCCTGGAGAACAAAACAGGAAGGTAGACAATGGAAAGCCCTCTATCTCGATAAGGCAACAAATAATGCAGAGAAATATGAAATAATAAACCACAACAGAAAGAAAATCAAAACAACAAAAATATTTTTAGAAAAATAAAACATTAAAGAAAAATAATTGGTAGTTTCCTTTTTGGTGAATTGTTGATCAGCATTGCTGTGAGAAAGAGATGTGAAGAGGAAAATGATCAGATGTCAAAACTCCTAACCTTTGCATTCATTGTTCTAATCTGCATTTTGAAATGTAATGTTTGAAGAAGTTATTGTCCCTCCCTCATTCATAAACTCCTGACCTAGTTGAGAACTTAAAACTGAACTGGGTTTTTGAACAGGGAGAAGTGTTCCTATCCCTCCCAGCATAGACCAAAGGATCTTTTCCAAGAACTTCTGAAGTCTTTTCTAATCTCCACTTTTCCTGTCCTTCCCAGCTTCACACTTTCCTTCAAAGCTCTCAGTTTCACAATAATGCCATTGAAGGAGTGTATTTGGATGGGAAAGGAGAGCTGACAGCTGACCTGGACATTGTCAACTGGATCTTGTTCCCAAACAATTCTTTCATAAAAGTGAAATCTGGGAGTCTAAAAAAACAGGCATCCCAAAATTTAAAATTGACCATTGACCAGAAGAATATCGCACAGGTGGAAATGATGAGCAAGGTGGGAATAATATTCCATGGAAAGTAGCCAAAACAGGATTCCACTTGTTTGTTTGTTTGTTTTTTGAGAGGGGAGGGAATTGCTTTGAATGCTTTTGAGTTTTCTTATCAGTTGATCAAGTTCTCAAGAATGCAGATTTCTTTTTTTTTTATAACAAAATTTTATTGGTTTTTTAGAAAATAAAAAGGAAAAGGGTATTGGAATGGGTTACAAAATTTTGACAGTTACAATGTGTGAAGGGTATCCCCGCCCCCCCCCGTACTCATAGTATTCATTTAAACAAATAATTCAATACTAAATAATGATAATTTGTCAGCATGTAAATTCAGATAAAAGTTTCAATCAATTTATATCAAACCGATTTCCTTATTCATTTTTGTGATCTGAGTTTTCTTTTTTTTTATTAAAAGAGTTTTGTACAAACAGATTTTCCCCCTTTTCACCCCCCCGCCATACAATGTAAATCTCATACAAATGCTATACCCCCGCAACCCCCCCGCAAAAATTCACATTCAAATATTATACCAAATACTTTGCCCCCTCCCCTCCCCCCGTCTTAAAGTAAATTACTCGTATTGTATCCCCTCTCCTCCCAACAAACACAATATAAACTTCTCTTAGATTAATAATAGCACATTGATCCCATTATCTAACCTAATTTAACATCTATAACTCTTAATATAAATTTCTCCTAAAATAACAATGTTTCGTTAATCCCATCTTCTAATTTATTCATACATATATATTGCCCCGCCCTCCACCCTAACCCTCCCCCACCTCCCACACAAACCTACCCCCCTGACTTCCGCTGTATACCACTCTAACAATTCCAAACATCCCATATATTATTTACTCTAATCATCTATCAATCTAAACATTCTTACCTAAAGGCTACATAATAACTCCTAGTCTGGTATTTATTCTGTATATAATCAATCCATTTTGCCCATTCCTGTGTATAATCTTCCTGTTTCTGAGCTTTTAAGAAAGCTGAATTTTTGCCATTTCGGCGAACCCCACCACCTTCTGAATCCATTGATCAATAGTCGGTAAAAAATCTTTTTTCCAATGTTGCGCAATCAACAACCTAGCTGCTGTGACCATATACAAGGCCAATTTTGTTTCCCCTTTGGTGAAATGCTTAGTTATACCCAATAAAAACAATTGCGGAGTGAATTGTATTCTTTTCTTAAATACATTCTGCATAACCCACCAAATTTTTATCCAAAAAGCTTTAACCTTGTTACAAGTCCACCATACATGAAAAAAGGTAGCATCTAGACACCGGCATCTCCAAAATTTTGGTTGAACATTTGGGTACATGCATGATAATTTTTTAGGATCTAAATACCATCTGTAAAACATTTTATAAAAGTTCTCCCTTAAATTCTGTGACTGTGTAAATTTAACATTCTGAACCCATATTTTTTCCCACGTTTCCAACATAACCACTTCACCAAAATTCTGAGCCCATTTAATCATACAATCCTTAACCAATTCACTTTCTGAGTCTCTTTCTAACAGTACATTATATATTCTTTTAACTTGTTTTGGACCAGTCTCTTTTATCTGCTTAATCAGTTCCACTTCTTTATCCATAAAACCGACCCTGCGATCTTCTTCCCATCTCTTCTGTAGCTGTATGTAATGTAACCAATCTGAGTTTTCTTGGTATTGCCCCTTCTCCCCCCGGCAGCAGGGCTCCGGTCCCTCCCGTGTCTTGAATGTCTGGTGTAGGATCATCAGGTTTATCTAGGAGTACTTTATTTTTTTCCATAAAGGCCTGAGCCTCTATGGTTGTATTGATTCTAACTCTTGTGTCCTCCCAGAATATTAACATACCTTCAGGCATCAACCATCTGAACCACACCCCCTTCTGGTATAGCTTCTTCGCTAATTGCGAATAGTTTTTTCTTTTCTCTCTCACTTTCTTGGGGATCTGTTTCAGAATGGTTATTTCTCTATCTTGATATTTCAACACTTGCCCGCTTTGTGCACTCAGAATCTCATCTCTTGTGGTCTTTCTAAGAAATTTAATATGTACCTCCCTCGGTACATTATGTGTTCTAGCATATGCTGAATTTACTCTATAAACCAGATCCAATTCCCACCCCATCTGTTGTTTTTCTTTTTGGATGTATTCAGCCAAGATGTTTGTCATGATGTCCCTTAAATCTTCATCATCTACCTCAACTACATTTTGGAACCTAAGGAAAAAGGACATTCTTTCAAATTCTGTTTTCATTTGGTGGATCTCAATCTCCTGGTTCCCCTTCTGCACCCCTTCCATCTCCCCCCTCATCTCAGCCATCCCTCCCTCCAAAAGATCCAGTCTCTGTGTGTTTTTAATCGTCTGTTCTTGGTTCTGTTTAAGCTGCTCTCTCATCTCCTTTAGTTCACTTTTTATGTCCTCCTGTCCCTTTAAGATTTGTTGAAACGTCTGTTGAAAATCCGTCTCAGCAGGTTTGGGTTGCATCAGCGATGTTAAAGTCTGTTGTCCGCTCGGACTAGATACTGTAGATGCCGGGGCGGAGACAGCAAAGCCCGGCTTCCCCGGGGGTGGTCTTTTAGGTGGCATTATGTTGAGCAGTAAAAATTCAAAGTCAATACAGAGAGGAAGTTATGGAGGGAAACCGCCGAGAGAGATCAGGAGACTAGGAGTCCAAGCAGAGGGGGAGTTGTTCTAATTACTTCTGGCAATAGAGTAATAAAGTCTTTTGTTCCAAGGGAATCCAATTCAACAAGAGATTTGTCTGAGTGTCACGGAGACAAAGACAGGAAGCCTGAACCTCTATAGGTGGAGTCAATTTTCAGTGTTTATAAAGACAACGGAAGTGTGCCATCTTGCCCTGCCAGCTTCGGAATCAAGAGGCATAATAGAAAGTTTAGAAAGTTTCCAAAGTTCTCAGATCATCACCTCATTTATAAAGTTAAAGTCCAAAATCCGCTTTCATTATGAGCGTAAAATCATTGGTTGGCTCTCTCCCTTCCTCCTCCACTAGGGCCGAGAGCAAAAAAGTTTATAGCCGCCTGTCCGAGGGGGGGGGAAATCCCCCTCCCTCCAGTCACGCTTCACTAGCCGAGTTGAAAGCGATTTTGAAAGCTGCTGGCAGTTTTTTTTTTTCTTTCCTTTCCAACACACAAGGGAAAGGGGTGAAGTTTCGACCTTACCACACAGCAACCGCGTCCTTCAAATAGCACGTTCTTCCAGCTGCCTCCTCATGAAGACGCCACAGCGCTTCCCCATCATGCCTCCCAGTGCCTAGGGCGATGCGCCCCCCCCCGGCTGCCACCGACTCAGGGGATCCCACGCTATGCCACCCCTTCGGCAGTAGCCTCTACAAGGCGTCCTGTGCCCCCCAGGTGGTGGTGGGCCCACCAGAAGAGCGCGGGGCGAGCAGAGCCTGCCCGTCGGATCAGCAGCTGGAACCGGAAGATTTCTTATCAGCTATTCAGGTGTCCTCAAAATAGTTTTTCTTCAGTTTTCACCCAAACAATTAATTGAGTCTCTGGAAAGGGAGGAAGTGTCAATCATTCATGCAGATAACATCATATACTTAGTCAAAGAAACAAATCCACCCATCCTATCCCCGATCAATTTAATGCCTAATCATTAAATGAAAGCCTAAAGTTGTACTGTTTCTTAAACATTAAGAGGGAAGGGAAAAAAGGGAAAAGTAGTAAAAAAAGTCAGCATGTTTGATGAATCTCACATATCTTATTGGCCTCTAATGAGTCAAAGCTGACCTTTAAACTGGAGATCACCCACCCTTTCTTCCTTCACCATTTTTCTGTAAACAAATTCATTTTCTGGGTCTTTCCTCTTTCTCTCCTCAGCCCCTGCCTCCTGCCAGGTGTGTGGAAAGTTGCCAACCTGGGTTCATGAAGGTAGCTCGAGAAGGGGAGGTCATCTGCTGCTATGATTGTCGTCCCTGTGCAGAAGGAACCATCTCTACCATGGAAGGTGGGTGACACCAGAGAAAAAGGACTAATGCTGGAGGAAACATTAGAATAAAAGAATAACAGAGTTGGAAGGGACCATGGAGGTCTTCTAGTCCAACCCCCTGCTCAAGCATTAAGTCCTTTAACATTTCAGAGAAATAGTTGTCCAATTTCATCTTACAAATCTCCATTGGTGAAGCACCCATGATTTCTGAAGGCAAGCGGGTCTACTTATTAGAATAGAATAACAGAGTTTGAAGGGACCTTGGAGGTCTTCTACTCCAACCCCCTGTCTAGGCAGGAAGCCCTATACCACGTCAGACAAATGGTTATCCAACATCTTTAAAAACTTCCATATTATTCCATTTATTAATTGTTCTGTCAAGAAATGTCTCCTTAGTTCAAGATTATTACTGTCCATCCGTTGCTTTTTTACATGTTGAAAGAAACCTTCTTTTGTTATTTTTGACTCTTGTAGCAAATCTTTATTCATTTTGGGCCTTAGCTATCCTCACTTCATCATTGCAAGTTCAGCCTATTTGTTCTTGTTCTGCTTTAGATAATATATGTGCCCCTCTTTCCACTTTTTAAACTTCTCCTTTTTTTCTTTCAGTTTATCAGAATCCTTTGTGCAGCCATGCTGGTTTCTTTACACATCTCTTGTTTTTCTTCTTCATTGGAATTGTGTTAGACTAGGCTTTTTAAATTTCCCATCTCAAATTTTCCCAAGCTTCTTGGGTTGTTTTGCCCTTGAGGATTTTCGTCCATGAAATACTTTCCAAGATCTCTCCATGTTTATTGAAATCAGTTCACTTGAAGTCCAAGACTCTAGCTTGACTTTTTTCTATTGCTAATGATTGCATAATGTTGAGTTCCAGGGTTGCATGGCCACCTCCCTCCAAAGGTTCCTGTAACATCAATGCCTCCTATCATGTCATCTGTGTTAGTGGGAATTAAGTCCAGCATAGTTGAATATCAGGAATCAATCTGGATCTTCCACTAGATGCAGATTTTCTCTCCCAGGTGATGTCAGGATGATTAAAGTGTCCCATTACTATTCTGGTGTGCTTCTTACATTCCTTTGTTAATTATTTACCTAGACCCTGACATTTTTAGAAAAGGACATTTTTAGAGGCATATGACATGCTTTCAACTAATCAAATTCTTTTAATGTGATAGAAAAATAATATTGGGCTTTAACTTGGAACACATTAAAAATGGGATTAATGAGGACTTGACATTAGAAGGGAGATTAGAAGCAACTCTGCTTTTTTACAGGTCAATATCTCCCTTTTTCTTCAACTCCCTGGACAAATGTAAAAACATCTCACCCTCTCCTCTTTCTTCCTGTCTTCCTCTCCTCTCCTTTCCCCTTTCTTTCAGTCACAGGTCCAATACTGGAGCCTTCCTTCCTTCCTTCTTGCCTCCAACCCTCCTTTCTTTCTTTTCACAAGTTCCCTGATGAAGAAAAGAGAAATTGCCTGTTTTATATTATTTACTAGCTGATAACCAAGCATTGCCTGGGTATTTGTAGACATTGAAGCATTTGTCTGACAGGGAGCCATTGAGAGGGCTTTTTTCCCCCTTACTCCCATGCCCATCATTCCTTCCCCTCCCATTTGCTCCTCTTTCCTGTCATGTTTATGATGTTGGGATTGTGCTTCAAATCCATGAGGCACGTCTCCATTGGTCCACTGGAGGGCAAACGTCATGGCTCACTATCCAGAGGAAGCTGCAAAGGAACTGACATCACAAACAATTGCCATTATTGCTGCACATACTCACCTTAATTCCCCAGGCTCTCCTTTCCCCTTCCCATGACATCACAAACAATTGCCACTCTAGGACACCACACTTGTTGTCCTTAATATCTAAGGCATTCCAGAGTTATGCAGGAACACACATACAGAGAAACACACATGCCAGGGATATCTCCCCCCCTCCCCCCCTCCCCCCAGTATTTATTTCTAGAGGGTAAGTCATCTGTGTTCTCAGTTTGGTTGAAATCACTCCAGGTGCTCCAGAGTTAGGCTGGAACATACATACATACATACTTACGCCAATTTATATAGCTGTCTACTCACTCACATCTCTAGCAGCTTCCAAACAATGAGAACACAGTGTACAAAAAATAAATAAATAACAGTAACACCCCCACTCCACAAATTCCCTGGAAACAACCCACAGTTATATAAGCCATTTGATAGGCTCCATCACACTCTGGGTTGCCAAAGACTGCTGTCAAAATCAAGTCTTCAGGCACCTATGAAAGACTGTCAAAGTAGTGGCCAGTCTAATTTCTGCAGAGATGATGTTCCAGAGGGAGGGAGCTAGCACACAGAAGGCCCTTCTTTTGGGTCCTGCCAGTTGTACCTACTTATGGTATGGGTTCTGCAACATGCCTTGCCTCTGTGCTCTAGTGGGTCAGATAGATGTAACCAGAAAGACTTGTTCCTTAGACAAACCTGGTCCCAAGCGATGAATGGCTTTAAATGTGACATCTAGAACCCAGAATTGCACCTGGAAGCTAATAGGCAACCAATGCAGCTCCCAAAGGAGAATTGACATACTTGCACACCAAGGTCTGCACAAAACTATGACAGCCTCACGATTTTCAACCATTTGCAGCTTACAGATGCTTTTCAAGGGCAGTCTCTTATAGAGTGCATTGCAATAGTCAAATTGGGAGATGACTAGGGGCTGAGTAACCATGAGTAGGGATTGTTGGTCCAGGAATGTGGGTAACTGAAGCACAACCCACAGTTGTGCCAAGGCCCTGCTCCAGGAGCACCTCCAGGTAACGCGGTGAGTCTGTTTGGGGCAGGGCCATCCCACCCAAAACTAAACATGGCAATTCTCCAGAACCCCCAAACCCAAAGCCACTCAGTCTTCCAGGGTTAAGTTTCTACACATTGCTCCTCCTCCAGCCCCTAAGAGTCTCCAGGCACTTCAAGAGGAAGATCACAGCATTGCTTAACACACCAGTGGCTGAGAAATATAGGTTTTGTTGAGTGAAGTTGAGTTTCCACTGCTAGCTGGAGTCACAGGAAGAGTTGCAAAACTGAGAGTATTTTTTTA
>NW_028113583.1:0-111128 GCF_964273705.1 Natrix helvetica
GCTCTGGGTCAAAAGTTACGTTTCTGGCTGAATTGGGCTCTTTTGCCAATTCTGATATAAGCTTTGGTCTATCTCCTCAGGGAAAGCTCAGATCAGCGAATGGAGTGGTTTTTTAGCTTCCCTGAATCAGGACACCTCTAACATATGAATCTGGTTCGAAACTGAGCTCTGGGTCAAAAGTTAGGTTTCTGGCTGAATTGGGCTCTGCCAACTCTGATATAAGCTTTGGTGTAACTCCTTAGGGAGAGCTCAGATCAGCGAATGGAGTGGTTTTTTAGCTTCCCCGACTCAGGACACCACTAACATATGAATGTGGTTCGAAACTTGAGCTCTGGGTCAAAAGTTAGGTTTCTGGCTGAATTGGGCTCTGCCAATTCTGATATAAGCTTTGGTGTAACTCCTTAGGGAAAGCTCAGATCAGCGAATGGAGTGGTTTTTTAGCTTCCCCGACTCAGGACACCACTAACATATGGATGTGGTTCGAAACTGAGCTCTGGGTCAAAAGTTACATTTCTGGCTGAATTGGGCTTTTTTGCCAATTCTGATATAAGCTTTGGTATATCTCCTCAGGGAAAGCTCAGATCAGCGAATGGAGTGGTTTTTTAGCTTCCCCGACTCAGGACACCACTAACATATGGATGTGATTCGAAACTGAGCTCTGGGTCAAAAGTTAGGTTTCTGGCTGAATTGGGCTCCTTTGCCAATTCTGATATAAGCTTTGCTGCAACTCCTCGGGGAAAGCTCAGATCAGCGAATGGAATGCTTTTTTAGCTTCCCCGACTCAGGACACCTCTAACATATGAATCTGGTTCGAAACTGAGCTCTGGGTCAAAAGTTACGTTTCTGGCTGAATTGGGCTTTTTTGCCAATTCTGATATAAGCTTTGCTGCAACTCCTCAGGGAAAGCTCAGATCAGCGAATGGAGTGGTTTTTTAGCTTCCCCGAATCAGGACACCACTAACATATGGATGTGGTTCGAAACTGAGCTCTGGGTCAAAAGTTACGTTTCCGGCTGAATTGGACTCCTTTGGCAATTCTGATATAAGGTTTGGTGTAACTCCTTAGGGAAAGCTCAGATCAGCGAATGGAGTGGTTTTTTAGCTTCCCCGACTCCGGACACCACTAACATATGAATGTGGTTTGAAACTGAGCTCTGGGTCAAAAGTTACGTTTCTGGCTGAATTGGGCTCTTTTGCCAATTCTGATATAAGCTTTGGTCTATCTCCTCAGGGAAAGCTCAGATCAGCTAATGGAGTGGTTTTTTAGCTTCCCTGAATCAGGACACCTCTAACATATGAATCTGGTTCGAAACTGAGCTCTGGGTCAAATGTTAGGTTTCTGGCTGAATTGGGCTCCTTTGCCAATTCTGATATAAGCTTTGCTGCAACTCCTCGGGGAAAGCTCAGATCAGCGAATGGAATGCTTTTTTAGCTTCCCCGACTCAGGACACCTCTAACATATGAATCTGGTTCGAAACTGAGCTCTGGGTCAAAAGTTAGGTTTCTGGCTGAATTGGGCTCTGCCAACTCTGATATAAGCTTTGGTGTAACTCCTTAGGGAGAGTTCAGATCAGCGAATGGAGTGGTTTTTTAGCTTCCCCGACTCAGGACACCACTAACATATGGATGTGGTTCGAAACTGAGCTCTGGGTCAAAAGTTACGTTTCTGGCTGAATTGTTCTTTTTTGCCAATTCTGATATTAGCTTTGGTGTAACTCCTCAGGGAAAGCTCAGATCAGCGAATGGAGTTGTTTTTTAGCTTCCCCGACTCCGGACACCACTAACATATGAATGTGGTTCGAAACTGAGCTCTGGGTCAAAAGTTAGGTTTCTGGCTGAATTGGGCTCCTTTGCCAATTCTGATATAAGCTTTGGTGCAACTCCTCAGGGAAAGCTCAGATCAGCGAAAGGAATGGTTTTTTAGCTTCCCCGACTCAGGACACCACTAACATATGAATGTGGTTCGAAACTGAGCTCTGGGTCAAAAGTTAGGTTTCTGGCTGAATTGGGCTCCTTTGCCAACTCTGATATAAGCTTTGGTGTAACTCCTTAGGGAGAGCTCAGATCAGCGAATGGAGTGGTTTTTTAGCTTCCCCGACTCAGGACACCACTAACATATGGATGTGGTTCGAAACTGAGCTCTGGGTCAAAAGTTACGTTTCTGGCTGAATTGGGCTTTTTTGCCAATTCTGATATAAGCTTTGGTATATCTCCTCAGGGAAAGCTCAGATCAGCGAATGGAGTGGTTTTTTAGCTTCCCCGACTCAGGACACCACTAACATATGGATGTGGTTCGAAACTGAGCTCTGGGTCAAAAGTTACGTTTCTGGCTGAATTGGGCTTTTTTGCCAATTCTGATATAAGCTTTGCTGCAACTCCTCAGGGAAAGCTCAGATCAGCGAATGGAGTGGTTTTTTAGCTTCCCCGACTCCGGACACCACTAACATATGAATGTGGTTCGAAACTGAGCTCTGGGTCAAAAGTTAGGTTTCTGGCTGAATTGGTCTCCTTTGCCAATTCTGATATAAGCTTTGGTGCAACTCCTCAGGGAAAGCTCAGATCAGCGAAAGGAATGGTTTTTTAGCTTCCCCGACTCAGGACACCACTAACATATGAATGTGGTTCGAAACTGAGCTCTGGGTCAAAAGTTAGGTTTCTGGCTGAATTGGGCTCCTTTGCCAACTCTGATATAAGCTTTGGTGTAACTCCTTAGGGAGAGCTCAGATCAGCGAATGGAGTGGTTTTTTAGCTTCCCCGACTCAGGACACCACTAACATATGGATGTGGTTCGAAACTGAGCTCTGGGTCAAAAGTTACGTTTCTGGCTGAATTGGGCTTTTTTGCCAATTCTGATATAAGCTTTGGTATATCTCCTCAGGGAAAGCTCAGATCAGCGAATGGAGTGGTTTTTTAGCTTCCCCGACTCAGGACACCACTAACATATGGATGTGGTTCGAAACTGAGCTCTGGGTCAAAAGTTACGTTTCTGGCTGAATTGGGCTTTTTTGCCAATTCTGATATAAGCTTTGCTGCAACTCCTCAGGGAAAGCTCAGATCAGCGAATGGAGTGGTTTTTTAGCTTCCCCGACTCCGGACACCACTAACATATGAATGTGGTTCGAAACTGAGCTCTGGGTCAAAAGTTAGGTTTCTGGCTGAATTGGTCTCCTTTGCCAATTCTGATATAAGCTTTGGTGCAACTCCTCAGGGAAAGCTCAGATCAGCGAAAGGAATGGTTTTTTAGCTTCCCCGACTCAGGACACCACTAACATATGAATGTGGTTCGAAACTTGAGCTCTGGGTCAAAAGTTAGGTTTCTGGCTGAATTGGGCTCTGCCAATTCTGATATAAGCTTTGGTGTAACTCCTTAGGGAAAGCTCAGATCAGCGAATGGAGTGGTTTTTTACCTTCCCCGACTCAGGACACCACTAACATATGGATGTGGTTCGAAACTGAGCTCTGGGTCAAAAGTTACATTTCTGGCTGAATTGGGCTTTTTTGCCAATTCTGATATAAGCTTTGGTATATCTCCTCAGGGAAAGCTCAGATCAGCAAATGGAGTGGTTTTTTAGCTTCCCCGACTCAGGACACCACTAACATATGGATGTGATTTGAAACTGAGCTCTGGGTCAAAAGTTACGTTTCTGGCTGAATTGGGCTCCTTTGCCAATTCTGATATAAGCTTTGCTTTTAATTCTCCTTTGCTGCAACTCCTCGGGGAAAGCTCAGATCAGCGAATGGAGTGGTTTTTTAGCTTCCCCGACTCAGGACACCACTAACATATGAATGTGGTTCGAAACTGAGCTCTGGGTCAAAAGTTAGGTTTCTGGCTGAATTGGGCTCCTTTGCCAATTCTGATAGAAGCTTTGGTGCAACTCCTCAGGGAAAGCTCAGATCAGCGAAAGGAATGGTTTTTTAGCTTCCCCGACTCAGGACACCACTAACATGTGAATGTGGTTCGAAACTGAGCTCTGGGTCAAAAGTTAGGTTTCTGGCTGAATTGGGCTCTGCCAATTCTGATATAAGCTTTGGTGTAACTCCTTAGGGAAAGCTCAGATCAGCGAATGGAGTGGTTTTTTAGCTTCCCCGACTCAGGACACCACTAACATATGGATGTGGTTCGAAACTGAGCTCTGGGTCAAAAGTTACGTTTCTGGCTGAATTGGGCTTTTTTGCCAATTCTGATATAAGCTTTGGTCTATCTCCTCAGGGAAAGCTCAGATCAGCGAATGGAGTGGTTTTTTAGCTTCCCTGAATCAGGACACCACTAACATATGGATGTTGTTCGAAACTGAGCTCTGGGTCAAAAGTTACGTTTCTGGCTGAATTGGGCTCCTTTGCCAATTCTGATATAAGCTTTGCTGCAACTCCTCAGGGAAAGCTCAGATCAGCGAATGGAGTGGTTTTTTAGCTTCCCCGACTCCGGACACCACTAACATATGGATGTTGTTCGAAACTGAGCTCTGGGTCAAAAGTTACGTTTCTGGCTGAATTGGGCTCCTTTGCCAATTCTGATATAAGCTTTGCTGCAACTCCTCAGGGAAAGCTCAGATCAGCGAATGGAGTGGTTTTTTAGCTTCCCCTAATCAGGACACCACTAACATATGGATGTGGTTCGAAACTGAGCTCTGGGTCAAAAGTTAGGTTTCTGGCTGAATTGGGCTCCTTTGCCAATTCTGATATAAGCTTTGCTGCAACTCCTCGGGGAAAGCTCAGATCAGCGAATGGAATGCTTTTTTAGCTTCCCCAACTCAGGACACCTCTAACATATGAATCTGGTTCGAAACTGAGCTCTGGGTCAAAAGTTAGGTTTCTGTCTGAATTGGGCTCTGCCAATTCTGATATAAGCTTTGGTGTAACTCCTCAGGGAAAGCTCAGATCAGCGAATGGAGTGGTTTTTTAGCTTCCCCGACTCCAGACACCACTAACATATGAACGTGGTTCGAAACTGAGCTCTGGGTCAAAAGTTAGGTTCTGGCTGAATTGGGCTCATTTGCCAATTCTGATATAAGCTTTGGTGCAACTCCTCAGGGAAAGCTCAGATCAGCGAAAGGAATGGTTTTTTAGCTTCCCCGACTCAGGACACCACTAACGTATGAATGTGGTTCGAAACTGAGCTCTGGGTCAAAAGTTAGGTTTCTGGCTGAATTGGGCTCTGCCAACTCTGATATAAGCTTTGGTGTAACTCCTTAGGGAAAGCTCAGATCAGCGAATGGAGTGGTTTTTTAGCTTCCCCGACTCAGGACACCACTAACATATGGATGTGGTTCGAAACTGAGCTCTGGGTCAAAAGTTAGGTTTCTGGCTGAATTGGGCTTTTTTGCCAATTCTGATATAAGCTTTGGTCTATCTCCTCAGGGAAAGCTCAGATCAGCGAATGGACTGGTTTTTTAGCTTCCCTGAATCAGGACACCACTAACATATGGATGTTGTTCGAAACTGAGCTCTGGTTCAAAAGTTACGTTTCTGGCTGAATTGGGCTCCTTTGCCAATTCTGATATAAGCTTTGCTGCAACTCCTCAGGGAAAGCTCAGATCAGCGAATGGAGTGGTTTTTTACCTTCCCCTAATCAGGACACCACTAACATATGGATGTGGTTCGAAACTGAGCTCTGGGTCAAAAGTTAGGTTTCTGGCTGAATTGGGCTCCTTTGCCAATTCTGACATAAGCTTTGCTGCAACTCCTCGGGGAAAGCTCAGATCAGCGAATGGAATGCTTTTTTAGCTTCCCCGACTCAGGACACCTCTAACATATGAATCTGGTTCGAAACTCAGCTCTGGGTCAAATGTTAGGTTTCTGTCTGAATTGGGCTCTGCCAATTCTGATATAAGCTTTGGTGTAACTCCTCAGGGAAAGCTCAGATCAGCGAATGGGGTGGTTTTTTAGCTTCCCCGACTCCAGACACCACTAACATATGAACGTGGTTCGAAACTGAGCTCTGGGTCAAAAGTTAGGTTCTGGCTGAATTGGGCTCCTTTGCCAATTCTGATATAAGCTTTGGTGCAACTCCTCAGGGAAAGCTCAGATCAGCGAAAGGAATGGTTTTTTAGCTTCCCCGACTCAGGACACCACTAACTTATGAATGTGGTTCGAAACTGAGCTCTGGGTCAAAAGTTAGGTTTCTGGCTGAATTGGGCTCTGCCAACTCTGATATAAGCTTTGGTGTAACTCCTTAGGGAAAGCTCAGATCAGCGAATGGAGTGGTTTTTTAGCTTCCCCGACTCAGGACACCACTAACATATGGATGTGGTTCGAAACTGAGCTCTGGGTCAAAAGTTAGGTTTCTGGCTGAATTGGGCTTTTTTGCCAATTCTGATATAAGCTTTGGTCTATCTCCTCAGGGAAAGCTCAGATCAGCGAATGGACTGGTTTTTTAGCTTCCCTGAATCAGAACACCACTAACATATGGATGTTGTTCGAAACTGAGCTCTGGGTCAAAAGTTAGGTTTCTGGCTGAATTGGGCTCCTTTGCCAATTCTGATATAAGCTTTGCTGCAACTCCTCAGGGAAAGCTCAGATCAGCGAATGGAGTGGTTTTTTACCTTCCCCTAATCAGGACACCACTAACATATGGATGTGGTTCGAAACTGAGCTCTGGGTCAAAAGTTACGTTTCTGGCTGAATTGGGCTCCTTTGCCAATTCTGATATAAGCTTTGCTGCAACTCCTCGGGGAAAGCTCAGATCAGCGAATGGAATGCTTTTTTAGCTTCCCCGACTCAGGACACCTCTAACATATGAATCTGGTTCGAAACTGAGCACTGGGTCAAAAGTTAGGTTTCTGTCTGAATTGGGCTCTGCCAATTCTGATATAAGCTTTGGTGTAACTCCTCAGGGAAAGCTCAGATCAGCGAATGGAGTGGTTTTTTAGCTTCCCCGACTCCAGACACCACTAACATATGAACGTGGTTCGAAACTGAGCTCTGGGTCAAAAGTTAGGTTCTGGCTGAATTGGGCTCCTTTGCCAATTCTGATATAAGCTTTGGTGCAACTCCTCAGGGAAAGCTCAGATCAGCGAAAGGAATGGTTTTTTAGCTTCCCCGACTCAGGACACCACTAACATATGAATGTGGTTCGAAACTGAGCTCTGGGTCAAAAGTTAGGTTTCTGGCTGAATTGGGCTCTGCAAACTCTGATATAAGCTTTGGTGTAACTCCTTAGGGAAAGCTCAGATCAGCGAATGGAGTGGTTTTTTAGCTTCCCCGACTCAGGACACCACTAACATATGGATGTGGTTCGAAACTGAGCTCTGGGTCAAAAGTTACGTTTCTGGCTGAATTGGGCTTTTTTGCCACTTCTGATATAATCTTTGGTAAATCTCCTCAGGGAAAGCTCAGATCAGCGAATGGAGTGGTTTTTTAGCTTCCCTGAATCAGGACACCACTAACATATGGATGTTGTTCGAAACTGAGCTCTGGGTCAAAAGTTACGTTTCTGGCTGAATTGGGCTCCTTTGCCAATTCTGATATAAGCTTTGCTGCAACTCCTCAGGGAAAGCTCAGATCAGCGAATTTAGTGGTTTTTTAGCTTCCCCTAATCAGGACACCACTAACATATGGATGTGGTTCGAAAATGAGCTCTGGGTCAAAAGTTAGGTTTCTGGCTGAATTGGGCTCCTTTGCCAATTCTGATATAAGCTTTGCTGCAAGTCCTCGGGGAAAGCTCAGATCAGCGAATGGAATGCTTCCCCGACTCAGGACACCTCTAACATATGAATCTGGTTCGAAACTGAGCTCTGGGTCAAAAGTTAGGTTTCTGGCTGAATTGGGCTCCTTTGCCAATTCTCATATAAGCTTTGCTGCAACTCCTCGGGGAAAGCTCATATCAGCGAATGGAATGCTTTTTTAGCTTCCCCGACTCAGGACACCTCTAACATATGAATCTGGTTCGAAACTGAGCTCTGGGTCAAAAGTTACGTTTCTCGCTGAATTGGGCTCTTTTGCCCATTCTGATGTAAGCTTTGGTCTATCTCCTCAGGGAAAGCTCAGATCAGCGAATGGAGTGGTTTTTTAGCTTCCCTGAATCAGGACACCACTAACATATGGATGGGGTTCGAAACTGAGCTCTGGGTCAAAAGTTACGTTTCTGGCTGAATTGGGCTTTTTTGCCAATTCTGATATAAGCTTTGGCCTATCTCCTCAGGGAAAGCTCAGATCAGCGAATGGAGTGGTTTTTTAGCTTCCCTGCATCAGGACACCACTAACATATGGATGTGGGTCGAAACTGAGCTCTGGGTCAAAAGTTACGTTTCTGGCTGAATTGGGCTCCTTTGCCAATTCTGATATAAGCTTTGCTTTTAATTCTCCTTTGCTGCAACTCCTCAGGGAAAGCTCAGATCAGCGAATGGAGTGGTTTTTTAGCTTCCCCGACTCAGGACACCACTAACATATGAATGTGGTTCGAAACTGAGCTCTGGGTCAAAAGTTAGGTTTCTGGCTGAATTGGGCTCCTTTGCCAATTCTGATATAAGCTTTGGTGCAACTCCTCAGGGAAAGCTCAGACCAGCGAAAGGAATGGTTTTTTAGCTTCCCCGACTCCGGACACCACTAACATGTGAATGTGGTTCGAAACTGAGCTCTGGGTCAAAAGTTAGGTTTCTGGCTGAATTGGGCTCTGCCAATTCTGATATAAGCTTTGGTGTAACTCCTTAGGGAAAGCTCAGATCAGCGAATGGAGTGGTTTTTTAGCTTCCCCGACTCAGGACACCACTAACATATGGATGTGGTTCGAAACTGAGCTCTGGGTCAAAAGTTACGTTTCTGGCTGAATTGGGCTTTTTTGCCAATTCTGATATAAGCTTTGCTTTTAATTCTCCTTTGCTGCAACTCCTCAGGGAAAGCTCAGATCAGCGAATGGAGTGGTTTTTTAGCTTCCCCGACTCAGGACACCACTAACATATGAATGTGGTTCGAAACTGAGCTCTGGGTCAAAAGTTAGGTTTCTGGCTGAATTGGGCTCCTTTGCCAATTCTGATATAAGCTTTGGTGCAACTCCTCAGGGAAAGCTCAGATCAGCGAAAGGAATGGTTTTTTAGCTTCCCCGACTCCGGACACCACTAACATGTGAATGTGGTTCGAAACTGAGCTCTGGGTCAAAAGTTAGGTTTCTGGCTGAATTGGGCTCTGCCAATTCTGATATAAGCTTTGGTGTAACTCCTTAGGGAAAGCTCAGATCAGCGAATGGAGTGGTTTTTTAGCTTCCCCGACTCAGGACACCACTAACATATGGATGTTGTTCGAAACTGAGCTCTGGGTCAAAAGTTACGTTTCTGGCTGAATTGGGCTCCTTTGCCAATTCTGATATAAGCTTTGCTGCAACTCCTCAGGGAAAGCTCAGATCAGCGAATGGAGTGGTTTTTTACCTTCCCCTAATCAGGACACCACTAACATATGGATGTGGTTCGAAACTGAGCTCTGGGTCAAAAGTTAGGTTTCTGGCTGAATTGGGCTCCTTTGCCAATTCTGATATAAGCTTTGCTGCAACTCCTCGGGGAAAGCTCAGATCAGCGAATGGAATGCTTTTTTAGCTTCCCCGACTCAGGACACCTCTAACATATGAATCTGGTTCGAAACTGAGCTCTGGGTCAAAAGTTAGGTTTCTGTCTGAATTGGGCTCTGCCAATTCTGATATAAGCTTTGGTGTAACTCCTCAGGGAAAGCTCAGATCAGCGAATGGAGTGGTTTTTTAGCTTCCCCGACTCCAGACACCACTAACATATGAACGTGGTTCGAAACTGAGCTCTGGGTCAAAAGTTAGGTTCTGGCTGAATTGGGCTCCTTTGCCAATTCTGATATAAGCTTTGGTGCAACTCCTCAGGGAAAGCTCAGATCAGCGAAAGGAATGGTTTTTTAGCTTCCCCGACTCAGGACACCACTAACATATGAATGTGGTTCGAAACTGAGCTCTGGGTCAAAAGTTAGGTTTCTGGCTGAATTGGGCTCTGCCAACTCTGATATAAGCTTTGGTGTAACTCCTTAGGGAAAGCTCAGATCAGCGAATGGAGTGGTTTTTTAGCTTCCCCGACTCAGGACACCACTAACATATGGATGTGGTTCGAAACTGAGCTCTGGGTCAAAAGTTAGGTTTCTGGCTGAATTGGGCTCCTTTGCCAATTCTGATATAAGCTTTGCTGCAACTCCTCAGGGAAAGCTCAGATCAGCGAATGGAGTAGTTTTTTACCTTCCCCTAATCAGGACACCACTAACATATGGATGTGGTTCGAAACTGAGCTCTGGGTCAAAAGTTAGGTTTCTGGCTGAATTGGGCTCCTTTGCCAATTCTGATATAAGCTTTGCTGCAACTCCTCGGGGAAAGCTCAGATCAGCGAATGGAATGCTTTTTTAGCTTCCCCGACTCAGGACACCTCTAACATATGAATCTGGTTCGAAACTCAGCTCTGGGTCAAAAGTTAGGTTTCTGTCTGAATTGGGCTCTGCCAATTCTGATATAAGCTTTGGTGTAACTCCTCAGGGAAAACTCAGATCAGCGAATGGAGTGGTTTTTTAGCTTCCCCGACTCCAGACACCACTAACATATGAACGTGGTTCGAAACTGAGCTCTGGGTCAAAAGGTTCTGGCTGAATTGGGCTCCTTTGCCAATTCTGATATAAGCTTTGGTGCAACTCCTCAGGGAAAGCTCAGATCAGCGAATGGAGTGGTTTTTTAGCTTCCCCTAATCAGGACACCACTAACATATGGATGTGGTTCGAAACTGAGCTCTGGGTCAAAAGTTAGGTTTCTGGCTGAATTGGGCTCCTTTGCCAATTCTGATATAAGCTTTGCTGCAACTCCTCGGGGAAAGCTCAGATCAGCGAATGGAATGCTTTTTTAGCTTCCCCGACTCAGGACACCTCTAACATATGAATCTGGTTCGAAACTGAGCTCTGGGTCAAAAGTTAGGTTTCTGGCTGAACTGGGCTCCTTTGCCAATTCTCATATAAGCTTTGCTGCAACTCCTCGGGGAAAGCTCATATCAGCGAATGGAATGCTTTTTTAGCTTCCCCGACTCAGGACACCTCTAACGTATGAATCTGGTTCGAAACTGAGCTCTGGGTCAAAAGTTAGGTTTCTGGCTGAATTGGGCTCTTTTGCCCATTCTGATGTAAGCTTTGGTCTATCTCCTCAGGGAAAGCTCAGATCAGCGAATGGAGTGGTTTTTTAGCTTCCCTGAATCAGGACACCACTAACATATGGATGGGGTTCGAAACTGAGCTCTGGGTCAAAAGTAACGTTTCTGGCTGAATTGGGCTCTTTTGCCAATTCTGATATTAGCTTTGGTCTATCTCCTCAGGGGAAGCTCAGATCAGGGAAGGGAGTGGTTTTTTAGCTTCCCCGACTCAGGACACCACTAACATATGGATGTGGTTCGAAACTGAGCTCTGGGTCAAAAGTTAGGTTTCTGGCTGAATTGGGCTCCTTTGCCAATTCTGATATAAGCTTTGCTGCAACTCCTCAGGGAAAGCTCAGATCAGTGAATGGAGTGGTTTTTTAGCTTCCCCTAATCAGGACACCACTAACATATGGATGTGGTTCAAAACTGAGCTCTGGGTCAAAAGTTAGGTTTCTGGCTGAATTGGGCTCCTTTGCCAATTCTGATATAAGCTTTGCTGCAACTCCTCGGGGAAAGCTCAGATCAGCGAATGGAATGCTTTTTTAGCTTCCCCGACTCAGGACACCTCTAACATATGAATCTGGTTCGAAACTGAGCTCTGGGTCAAAAGTTACGTTTCTGGCTGAATTGGGCTCTTTTGCCCATTCTGATGTAAGCTTTGGTCTATCTCCTCAGGGAAAGCTTAGATCAGCGAATGGAGTGGTTTTTTAGCTTCCCCTAATCAGGGCACAACTAACATATGGATGTGGTTCGAAACTGAGTTCTGGGTCAAAAGTTAGGTTTCTGGCTGAATTGGGCTCCTTTGCCAATTCTGATATAAGCTTTGGTGCAACTCCTCAGGGAAAGCTCAGATCAGCGAAAGGAATGGTTTTTTAGCTTCCCCGACTCCGGACACCACTAACATGTGAATGTGGTTCGAAACTGAGCTCTGGGTCAAAAGTTAGGTTTCTGGCTGAATTGGGCTCTGCCAATTCTGATATAAGCTTTGGTGTAACTCCTTAGGGAAAGCTCAGATCAGCGAATGGAGTGGTTTTTTAGCTTCCCCGACTCAGGACACCACTAACATATGGATGTGGTTCGAAACTGAGCTCTGGGTCAAAAGTTACTTTTCTGGCTGAATTGGGCTTTTTTGACAATTCTGATATAAGCTTTGGTCTATCTCCTCAGGGAAAGCTCAGATCAGCGAATGGAGTGGTTTTTTAGCTTCCCTGAATCAGGACACCACTAACATATGGATGTGGTTCGAAACTGAGCTCTGGGTCAAAAGTTAGGTTTCTGGCTGAATTGGGCTCCTTTGCCAATTCTGATATAAGCTTTGCTGCAACTCCTCGGGGAAAGCTCAGATCAGCGAATGGAATGCTTTTTTAGCTTCCCCGACTCAGGACACCTCTAACATATGAATCTGTTTCGAAACTGAGCTCTGGGTCAAAAGTTACGTTTCTGGCTGAATTGGGCTCTTTTGCCCATTCTGATGTAAGCTTTGGTCTATCTCCTCAGGGAAAGCTTAGATCAGCGAATGGAGTGGTTTTTTAGCTTCCCCTAATCAGGGCACAACTAACATATGGATGTGGTTCGAAACTGAGTTCTGGGTCAAAAGTTAGGTTTCTGGCTGAATTGGGCTCCTTTGCCAATTCTGATATAAGCTTTGGTGCAACTCCTCAGGGAAAGCTCAGATCAGCGAAAGGAATGGTTTTTTAGCTTCCCCGACTCCGGACACCACTAACATGTGAATGTGGTTCGAAACTGAGCTCTGGGTCAAAAGTTAGGTTTCTGGCTGAATTGGGCTCTGCCAATTCTGATATAAGCTTTGGTGTAACTCCTTAGGGAAAGCTCAGATCAGCGAATGGAGTGGTTTTTTAGCTTCCCCGACTCAGGACACCACTAACATATGGATGTGGTTCGAAACTGAGCTCTGGGTCAAAAGTTACTTTTCTGGCTGAATTGGGCTTTTTTGACAATTCTGATATAAGCTTTGGTCTATCTCCTCAGGGAAAGCTCAGATCAGCGAATGGAGTGGTTTTTTAGCTTCCCTGAATCAGGACACCACTAACATATGGATGTGGTTCGAAACTGAGCTCTGGGTCAAAAGTTAGGTTTCTGGCTGAATTGGGCTCTGCCAACTCTGATATAAGCTTTGGTCTATCTCCTCAGGGAAAGCTCAGATCAGCGAATGGAGTGGTTTTTTAGCTTCCCCGACTCCGGACACCACTAACATATGAATGTGGTTCGAAACTGAGCTCTGGGTCAAAAGTTAGGTTTCTGGCTGAATTGGGCTCCTTTGCCAATTCTGATATAAGCTTTGGTCTATCTCCTCAGGGAAAGCTCAGATCAGCGAATGGACTGGTTTTTTAGCTTCCCTGAATCAGGACACCACTAACATATGGATGTTGTTCGAAACTGAGCTCTGGGTCAAAAGTTACGTTTCTGGCTGAATTGGGCTCCTTTGCCAATTCTGATATAAGCTTTGCTGCAACTCCTCAGGGAAAGCTCAGATCAGCGAATGGAGTGGTTTTTTACCTTCCCCTAATCAGGACACCACTAACATATGGATGTGGTTCGAAACTGAGCTCTGGGTCAAAAGTTAGGTTTCTGGCTGAACTGGGCTCCTTTGCCAATTCTCATATAAGCTTTGCTGCAACTCCTCGGGGAAAGCTCATATCAGCGAATGGAATGCTTTTTTAGCTTCCCCGACTCAGGACACCTCTAACGTATGAATCTGGTTCGAAACTGAGCTCTGGGTCAAAAGTTAGGTTTCTGGCTGAATTGGGCTCTTTTGCCCATTCTGATGTAAGCTTTGGTCTATCTCCTCAGGGAAAGCTCAGATCAGCGAATGGAGTGGTTTTTTAGCTTCCCTGAATCAGGACACCACTAACATATGGATGGGGTTCGAAACTGAGCTCTGGGTCAAAAGTAACGTTTCTGGCTGAATTGGGCTCTTTTGCCAATTCTGATATTAGCTTTGGTCTATCTCCTCAGGGGAAGCTCAGATCAGGGAAGGGAGTGGTTTTTTAGCTTCCCCGACTCAGGACACCACTAACATATGGATGTGGTTCGAAACTGAGCTCTGGGTCAAAAGTTAGGTTTCTGGCTGAATTGGGCTCCTTTGCCAATTCTGATATAAGCTTTGCTGCAACTCCTCAGGGAAAGCTCAGATCAGCGAATGGAGTGGTTTTTTAGCTTCCCCTAATCAGGACACCACTAACATATGGATGTGGTTCAAAACTGAGCTCTGGGTCAAAAGTTAGGTTTCTGGCTGAATTGGGCTCATTTGCCAATTCTGATATAAGCTTTGCTGCAACTCCTCGGGGAAAGCTCAGATCAGCGAATGGAATGCTTTTTTAGCTTCCCCGACTCAGGACACCTCTAACATATGAATCTGGTTCGAAACTGAGCTCTGGGTCAAAAGTTAGGTTTCTGTCTGAATTGGGCTCTGCCAATTCTGATATAAGCTTTGGTGTAACTCCTCAGGGAAAGCTCAGATCAGCGAATGGAGTGGTTTTTTAGCTTCCCCGACTCCAGACACCACTAACATATGAACGTGGTTCGAAACTGAGCTCTGGGTCAAAAGTTAGGTTCTGGCTGAATTGGGCTCCTTTGCCAATTCTGATATAAGCTTTGGTGCAACTCCTCAGGGAAAGCTCAGATCAGCGAAAGGAATGGTTTTTTAGCTTCCCCGACTCAGGACACCACTAACATATGAATGTGGTTCGAAACTGAGCTCTGGGTCAAAAGTTAGGTTTCTGGCTGAATTTGGCTCTGCCAACTCTGATATAAGCTTTGGTGTAACTCCTTAGGGAAAGCTCAGATCAGCGAATGGAGTGGTTTTTTAGCTTCCCCGACTCAGGACACCACTAACATATGGATGTGGTTCGAAACTGAGCTCTGGGTCAAAAGTTAGGTTTCTGGCTGAATTGGGCTCCTTTGCCAATTCTGATATAAGCTTTGCTGCAACTCCTCAGGGAAAGCTCAGATCAGCGAATGGACTGGTTTTTTAGCTTCCCTGAATCAGGACACCACTAACATATGGATGTTGTTCGAAACTGAGCTCTGGGTCAAAAGTTACGTTTCTGGCTGAATTGGGCTCCTTTGCCAATTCTGATATAAGCTTTGCTGCAACTCCTCAGGGAAAGCTCAGATCAGCGAATGGAGTGATTTTTTACCTTCCCCTAATCAGGACACCACTAACATATGGATGTGGTTCGAAACTGAGCTCTGGGTCAAAAGTTAGGTTTCTGGCTGAATTGGGCTCCTTTGCCAATTCTGATATAAGCTTTGCTGCAACTCCTCGGGGAAAGCTCAGATCAGCGAATGGAATGCTTTTTTAGCTTCCCCGACTCAGGACACCTCTAACATATGAATCTGGTTCGAAACTGAGCTCTGGGTCAAAAGTTAGGTTTCTGTCTGAATTGGGCTCTGCCAATTCTGATATAAGCTTTGGTGTAACTCCTCAGGGAAAGCTCAGATCAGCGAATGGAGTGGTTTTTTAGCTTCCCCGACTCCAGACACCACTAACATATGAACGTGGTTCGAAACTGAGCTCTGGGTCAAAAGTTAGGTTCTGGCTGAATTGGGCTCCTTTGCCAATTCTGATATAAGCTTTGGTGCAACTCCTCAGGGAAAGCTCAGATCAGCGAAAGGAATGGTTTTTTAGCTTCCCCGACTCAGGACACCACTAACATATGAATGTGGTTCGAAACTGAGCTCTGGGTCAAAAGTTAGGTTTCTGGCTGAATTGGGCTCTGCCAACTCTGATATAAGCTTTGGTGTAACTCCTTAGGGAAAGCTCAGATCAGCGAATGGAGTGGTTTTTTAGCTTCCCCGACTCAGGACACCACTAACATATGGATGTGGTTCGAAACTGAGCTCTGGGTCAAAAGTTAGGTTTCTGGCTGAATTGGGCTCCTTTGCCAATTCTGATATAAGCTTTGCTGCAACTCCTCAGGGAAAGCTCAGATCAGCGAATGGAGTAGTTTTTTACCTTCCCCTAATCAGGACACCACTAACATATGGATGTGGTTCGAAACTGAGCTCTGGGTCAAAAGTTAGGTTTCTGGCTGAATTGGGCTCCTTTGCCAATTCTGATATAATCTTTGCTGCAACTCCTCGGGGAAAGCTCAGATCAGCGAATGGAGTGGTTTTTTACCTTCCCCTAATCAGGACACCACTAACATATGGATGTGGTTCGAAACTGAGCTCTGGGTCAAAAGTTAGGTTTCTGGCTGAATTGGGCTCCTTTGCCAATTCTGATATAAGCTTTGCTGCAACTCCTCGGGGAAAGCTCAGATCAGCGAATGGAATGCTTTTTTAGCTTCCCCGACTCAGGACACCTCTAACATATGAATCTGGTTCGAAACTGAGCTCTGGGTCAAAAGTTAGGTTTCTGTCTGAATTGGGCTCTGCCAATTCTGATATAAGCTTTGGTGTAACTCCTCAGGGAAAGCTCAGATCAGCGAATGGAGTGGTTTTTTAGCTTCCCCGACTCCAGACACCACTAACATATGAACGTGGTTCGAAACTGAGCTCTGGGTCAAAAGTTAGGTTCTGGCTGAATTGGGCTCCTTTGCCAATTCTGATATAAGCTTTGGTGCAACTCCTCAGGGAAAGCTCAGATCAGCGAAAGGAATGGTTTTTTAGCTTCCCCGACTCAGGACACCACTAACATATGAATGTGGTTCGAAACTGAGCTCTGGGTCAAAAGTTAGGTTTCTGGCTGAATTGGGCTCTGCCAACTCTGATATAAGCTTTGGTGTAACTCCTTAGGGAAAGCTCAGATCAGCGAATGGAGTGGTTTTTTAGCTTCCCCGACTCAGGACACCACTAACATATGGATGTGGTTCGAAACTGAGCTCTGGGTCAAAAGTTAGGTTTCTGGCTGAATTGGGCTCCTTTGCCAATTCTGATATAAGCTTTGCTGCAACTCCTCAGGGAAAGCTCATATCAGCGAATGGAATGCTTTTTTAGCTTCCCCGACTCAGGACACCTCTAACGTATGAATCTGGTTCGAAACTGAGCTCTGGGTCAAAAGTTAGGTTTCTGTCTGAATTGGGCTCTTTTGCCCATTCTGATGTAAGCTTTGGTCTATCTCCTCAGGGAAAGCTCAGATCAGCGAATGGAGTGGTTTTTTAGCTTCTCTGAATCAGGACACCACTAACATATGGATGGGGTTCGAAACTGAGCTCTGGGTCAAAAGTAACGTTTCTGGCTGAATTGGGCTCTTTTGCCAATTCTGATATTAGCTTTGGTCTATCTCCTCAGGGGAAGCTCAGATCAGGGAAGGGAGTGGTTTTTTAGCTTCCCCGACTCAGGACACCACTAACATATGGATGTGGTTCGAAACTGAGCTCTGGGTCAAAAGTTAGGTTTCTGGCTGAATTGGGCTCCTTTGCCAATTCTGATATAAGCTTTGCTGCAACTCCTCAGGGAAAGCTCAGATCAGTGAATGTAGTGGTTTTTTAGCTTCCCCTAATCAGGACACCACTAACATATGGATGTGGTTCAAAACTGAGCTCTGGGTCAAAAGTTAGGTTTCTGGCTGAATTGGGCTCCTTTGCCAATTCTGATATAAGCTTTGCTGCAACTCCTCGGGGAAAGCTCAGATCAGCGAATGGAATGCTTTTTTAGCTTCCCCGACTCAGGACACCTCTAACATATGAATCTGGTTCGAAACTGAGCTCTGGGTCAAAAGTTACGTTTCTGGCTGAATTGGGCTCTTTTGCCCATTCTGATGTAAGCTTTGGTCTATCTCCTCAGGGAAAGCTTAGATCAGCGAATGGAGTGGTTTTTTAGCTTCCCCTAATCAGGACACAACTAACATATGGATGTGGTTCGAAACTGAGTTCTGGGTCAAAAGTTAGGTTTCTGGCTGAATTGGGCTCCTTTGCCAATTCTGATATAAGCTTTGGTGCAACTCCTCAGGGAAAGCTCAGATCAGCGAAAGGAATGGTTTTTTAGCTTCCCCGACTCCGGACACCACTAACATGTGAATGTGGTTCGAAACTGAGCTCTGGGTCAAAAGTTAGGTTTCTGGCTGAATTGGGCTCTGCCACTTCTGATATAAGCTTTGGTGTAACTCCTTAGGGAAAGCTCAGATCAGCGAATGGAGTGGTTTTTTAGCTTCCCCGACTCAGGACACCACTAACATATGGATGTGGTTCGAAACTGAGCTCTGGGTCAAAAGTTACTTTTCTGGCTGAATTGGTCTTTTTTGCCAATTCTGATATAAGCTTTGGTCTATCTCCTCAGGGAAAGCTCAGATCAGCGAATGGAGTGGTTTTTTAGCTTCCCTGAATCAGGACACCACTAACATATGGATGTTGTTCGAAACTGAGCTCTGGGTCAAAAGTTACGTTTCTGGCTGAATTGGGCTCCTTTGCCAATTCTGATATAAGCTTTGCTGCAACTCCTCAGGGAAAGCTCAGATCAGCGAATGGAGTGGTTTTTTAGCTTCTCCGACTCCGGACACCACTAACATATGAATGTGGTTCGAAACTGAGCTCTGGGTCAAAAGTTAGGTTTCTGGCTGAATTGGGCTCCTTTGCCAATTCTGATATAAGCTTTGGTCTATCTCCTCAGGGAAAGCTCAGATCAGCGAATGGACTGGTTTTTTAGCTTCCCTGAATCAGGACACCACTAACATATGGATGTTGTTCGAAACTGAGCTCTGGGTCAAAAGTTACGTTTCTGGCTGAATTGGGCTCCTTTGCCAATTCTGATATAAGCTTTGCTGCAACTCCTCAGGGAAAGCTCAGATCAGCGAATGGAGTGGTTTTTTACCTTCCCCTAATCAGGACACCACTAACATATGGATGTGGTTCGAAACTGAGCTCTGGGTCAAAAGTTAGGTTTCTGGCTGAATTGGGCTCCTTTGCCAATTCTGATATAAGCTTTGCTGCAACTCCTCGGGGAAAGCTCAGATCAGCGAATGGAATGCTTTTTTAGCTTCCCCGACTCAGGACACCTCTAACATATGAATCTGGTTCGAAACTGAGCTCTGGGTCAAAAGTTAGGTTTCTGTCTGAATTGGGCTCTGCCAATTCTGATATAAGCTTTGGTGTAACTCCTCAGGGAAAGCTCAGATCAGCGAATGGAGTGGTTTTTTAGCTTCCCCGACTCCAGACACCACTAACATATGAACGTGGTTCAAAACTGAGCTCTGGGTCAAAAGTTAGGTTCTGGCTGAATTGGGCTCCTTTGCCAATTCTGATATAAGCTTTGGTGCAACTCCTCAGGGAAAGCTCAGATCAGCGAAAGGAATGGTTTTTTAGCTTCCCCGACTCAGGACACCACTAACATATGAATGTGGTTCGAAACTGAGCTCTGGGTCAAAAGTTAGGTTTCTGGCTGAATTGGGCTCTGCCAACTCTGATATAAGCTTTGGTGTAACTCCTTAGGGAAAGCTCAGATCAGCGAATGGAGTGGTTTTTTAGCTTCCCCGACTCAGGACACCACTAACATATGGATGTGGTTCGAAACTGAGCTCTGGGTCAAAAGTTAGGTTTCTGGCTGAATTGGGCTCCTTTGCCAATTCTGATATAAGCTTTGCTGCAACTCCTCAGGGAAAGCTCAGATCAGCGAATGGACTGGTTTTTTAGCTTCCCTGAATCAGGACACCACTAACATATGGATGTTGTTCGAAACTGAGCTCTGGGTCAAAAGTTACGTTTCTGGCTGAATTGGGCTCCTTTGCCAATTCTGATATAAGCTTTGCTGCAACTCCTCAGGGAAAGCTCAGATCAGCGAATGGAGTGGTTTTTTACCTTCCCCTAATCAGGACACCACTAACATATGGATGTGGTTCGAAACTGAGCTCTGGGTCAAAAGTTAGGTTTCTGGCTGAATTGGGCTCCTTTGCCAATTCTGATATAAGCTTTGCTGCAACTCCTCGGGGAAAGCTCAGATCAGCGAATGGAATGCTTTTTTAGCTTCCCCGACTCAGGACACCTCTAACATATGAATCTGGTTCGAAACTGAGCTCTGGGTCAAAAGTTAGGTTTCTGTCTGAATTGGGCTCTGCCAATTCTGATATAAGCTTTGGTGTAACTCCTCAGGGAAAGCTCAGATCAGCGAATGGAGTGGTTTTTTAGCTTCCCCGACTCCAGACACCACTAACATATGAACGTGGTTCGAAACTGAGCTCTGGGTCAAAAGTTAGGTTCTGGCTGAATTGGGCTCCTTTGCCAATTCTGATATAAGCTTTGGTGCAACTCCTCAGGGAAAGCTCAGATCAGCGAAAGGAATGGTTTTTTAGCTTCCCCGACTCAGGACACCACTAACATATGAATGTGGTTCGAAACTGAGCTCTGGGTCAAAAGTTAGGTTTCTGGCTGAATTGGGCTCTGCCAACTCTGATATAAGCTTTGGTGTAACTCCTTAGGGAAAGCTCAGATCAGCGAATGGAGTGGTTTTTTAGCTTCCCCGACTCAGGACACCACTAACATATGGATGTGGTTCGAAACTGAGCTCTGGGTCAAAAGTTAGGTTTCTGGCTGAATTGGGCTCCTTTGCCAATTCTGATATAAGCTTTGCTGCAACTCCTCAGGGAAAGCTCAGATCAGCGAATGGAGTAGTTTTTTACCTTCCCCTAATCAGGACACCACTAACATATGGATGTGGTTCGAAACTGAGCTCTGGGTCAAAAGTTAGGTTTCTGGCTGAATTGGGCTCCTTTGCCAATTCTGATATAAGCTTTGCTGCAACTCCTCGGGGAAAGCTCAGATCAGCGAATGGAATGCTTTTTTAGCTTCCCCGACTCAGGACACCTCTAACATATGAATCTGGTTCGAAACTCAGCTCTGGGTCAAAAGTTAGGTTTCTGTCTGAATTGGGCTCTGCCAATTCTGATATAAGCTTTGGTGTAACTCCTCAGGGAAAACTCAGATCAGCGAATGGAGTGGTTTTTTAGCTTCCCCGACTCCAGACACCACTAACATATGAACGTGGTTCGAAACTGAGCTCTGGGTCAAAAGTTAGGTTCTGGCTGAATTGGGCTCCTTTGCCAATTCTGATATAAGCTTTGGTGCAACTCCTCAGGGAAAGCTCAGATCAGCGAATGGAGTGGTTTTTTAGCTTCCCCTAATCAGGACACCACTAACATATGGATGTGGTTCGAAACTGAGCTCTGGGTCAAAAGTTAGGTTTCTGGCTGAATTGGGCTCCTTTGCCAATTCTGATATAAGCTTTGCTGCAACTCCTCGGGGAAAGCTCAGATCAGCGAATGGAATGCTTTTTTAGCTTCCCCGACTCAGGACACCTCTAACATATGAATCTGGTTCGAAACTGAGCTCTGGGTCAAAAGTTAGGTTTCTGTCTGAATTGGGCTCTGCCAATTCTGATATAAGCTTTGGTGTAACTCCTCAGGGAAAGCTCAGATCAGCGAATGGAGTGGTTTTTTAGCTTCCCCGACTCCAGACACCACTAACATATGAACGTGGTTCGAAACTGAGCTCTGGGTCAAAAGTTAGGTTCTGGCTGAATTGGGCTCCTTTGCCAATTCTGATATAAGCTTTGGTGCAACTCCTCTGGGAAAGCTCAGATCAGCGAAAGGAATGGTTTTTTAGCTTCCCCGACTCAGGACACCACTAACATATGAATGTGGTTCGAAACTGAGCTCTGGGTCAAAAGTTAGGTTTCTGGCTGAATTGGGCTCTGCCAACTCTGATATAAGCTTTGGTGTAACTCCTTAGGGAAAGCTCAGATCAGCGAATGGAGTGGTTTTTTAGCTTCCCCGACTCAGGACACCACTAACATATGGATGTGGTTCGAAACTGAGCTCTGGGTCAAAAGTTAGGTTTCTGGCTGAATTGGGCTCCTTTGCCAATTCTGATATAAGCTTTGCTGCAACTCCTCAGGGAAAGCTCAGATCAGCGAATGGACTGGTTTTTTAGCTTCCCTGAATCAGGACACCACTAACATATGGATGTTGTTCGAAACTGAGCTCTGGGTCAAAAGTTACGTTTCTGGCTGAATTGGGCTCCTTTGCCAATTCTGATATAAGCTTTGCTGCAACTCCTCAGGGAAAGCTCAGATCAGCGAATGGAGTGGTTTTTTACCTTCCCCTAATCAGGACACCACTAACATATGGATGTGGTTCGAAACTGAGCTCTGGGTCAAAAGTTAGGTTTCTGGCTGAATTGGGCTCCTTTGCCAATTCTGATATAAGCTTTGCTGCAACTCCTCAGGGAAAGCTCAGATCAGCGAATGGACTGGTTTTTTAGCTTCCCTGAATCAGGACACCACTAACATATGGATGTTGTTCGAAACTGAGCTCTGGGTCAAAAGTTACGTTTCTGGCTGAATTGGGCTCCTTTGCCAATTCTGATATAAGCTTTGCTGCAACTCCTCAGGGAAAGCTCAGATCAGCGAATGGAGTGGTTTTTTACCTTCCCCTAATCAGGACACCACTAACATATGGATGTGGTTCGAAACTGAGCTCTGGGTCAAAAGTTAGGTTTCTGGCTGAATTGGGCTCCTTTGCCAATTCTGATATAAGCTTTGCTGCAACTCCTCGGGGAAAGCTCAGATCAGCGAATGGAATGCTTTTTTAGCTTCCCCGACTCAGGACACCTCTAACATATGAATCTGGGTCGAAACTGAGCTCTGGGTCAAAAGTTAGGTTTCTGTCTGAATTGGGCTCTGCCAATTCTGATATAAGCTTTGGTGTAACTCCTCAGGGAAAGCTCAGATCAGCGAATGGAGTGGTTTTTTAGCTTCCCCGACTCCAGACACCACTAACATATGAACGTGGTTCGAAACTGAGCTCTGGGTCAAAAGTTAGGTTCTGGCTGAATTGGGCTCCTTTGCCAATTCTGATATAAGCTTTGGTGCAACTCCTCAGGGAAAGCTCAGATCAGCGAAAGGAATGGTTTTTTAGCTTCCCCGACTCAGGACACCACTAACATATGAATGTGGTTCGAAACTGAGCTCTGGGTCAAAAGTTAGGTTTCTGGCTGAATTGGGCTCTGCCAACTCTGATATAAGCTTTGGTGTAACTCCTTAGGGAAAGCTCAGATCAGCGAATGGAGTGGTTTTTTAGCTTCCCCGACTCAGGACACCACTAACATATGGATGTGGTTCGAAACTGAGCTCTGGGTCAAAAGTTAGGTTTCTGGCTGAATTGGGCTCCTTTGCCAATTCTGATATAAGCTTTGCTGCAACTCCTCAGGGAAAGCTCAGATCAGCGAATGGACTGGTTTTTTAGCTTCCCTGAATCAGGACACCACTAACATATGGATGTTGTTCGAAACTGAGCTCTGGGTCAAAAGTTACGTTTCTGGCTGAATTGGGCTCCTTTGCCAATTCTGATATAAGCTTTGCTGCAACTCCTCAGGGAAAGCTCAGATCAGCGAATGGAGTGGTTTTTTACCTTCCCCTAATCAGGACACCACTAACATATGGATGTGGTTCGAAACTGAGCTCTGGGTCAAAAGTTAGGTTTCTGGCTGAATTGGGCTCCTTTGCCAATTCTGATATAAGCTTTGCTGCAACTCCTCGGGGAAAGCTCAGATCAGCGAATGGAATGCTTTTTTAGCTTCCCCGACTCAGGACACCTCTAACATATGAATCTGGTTCGAAACTGAGCTCTGGGTCAAAAGTTAGGTTTCTGTCTGAATTGGGCTCTGCCAATTCTGATATAAGCTTTGGTGTAACTCCTCAGGGAAAGCTCAGATCAGCGAATGGAGTGGTTTTTTAGCTTCCCCGACTCCAGACACCACTAACATATGAACGTGGTTCGAAACTGAGCTCTGGGTCAAAAGTTAGGTTCTGGCTGAATTGGGCTCCTTTGCCAATTCTGATATAAGCTTTGGTGCAACTCCTCAGGGAAAGCTCAGATCAGCGAAAGGAATGGTTTTTTAGCTTCCCCGACTCAGGACACCACTAACATATGAATGTGGTTCGAAACTGAGCTCTGGGTCAAAAGTTAGGTTTCTGGCTGAATTGGGCTCTGCCAACTCTGATATAAGCTTTGGTGTAACTCCTTAGGGAAAGCTCAGATCAGCGAATGGAGTGGTTTTTTAGCTTCCCCGACTCAGGACACCACTAACATATGGATGTGGTTCGAAACTGAGCTCTGGGTCAAAAGTTAGGTTTCTGGCTGAATTGGGCTCCTTTGCCAATTCTGATATAAGCTTTGCTGCAACTCCTCAGGGAAAGCTCAGATCAGCGAATGGAGTAGTTTTTTACCTTCCCCTAATCAGGACACCACTAACATATGGATGTGGTTCGAAACTGAGCTCTGGGTCAAAAGTTAGGTTTCTGGCTGAATTGGGCTCCTTTGCCAATTCTGATATAAGCTTTGCTGCAACTCCTCGGGGAAAGCTCAGATCAGCGAATGGAATGCTTTTTTAGCTTCCCCGACTCAGGACACCTCTAACATATGAATCTGGTTCGAAACTCAGCTCTGGGTCAAAAGTTAGGTTTCTGTCTGAATTGGGCTCTGCCAATTCTGATATAAGCTTTGCTGCAACTCCTCAGGGAAAGCTCAGATCAGCGAATGGAGTGGTTTTTTACCTTCCCCTAATCAGGACACCACTAACATATGGATGTGGTTCGAAACTGAGCTCTGGGTCAAAAGTTAGGTTTCTGGCTGAATTGGGCTCCTTTGCCAATTCTGATATAAGCTTTGCTGCAACTCCTCGGGGAAAGCTCAGATCAGCGAATGGAATGCTTTTTTAGCTTCCCCGACTCAGGACACCTCTAACATATGAATCTGGTTCGAAACTGAGCTCTGGGTCAAAAGTTAGGTTTCTGTCTGAATTGGGCTCTGCCAATTCTGATATAAGCTTTGGTGTAACTCCTCAGGGAAAGCTCAGATCAGCGAATGGAGTGGTTTTTTAGCTTCCCCGACTCCAGACACCACTAACATATGAACGTGGTTCGAAACTGAGCTCTGGGTCAAAAGTTAGGTTCTGGCTGAATTGGGCTCCTTTGCCAATTCTGATATAAGCTTTGGTGCAACTCCTCAGGGAAAGCTCAGATCAGCGAAAGGAATGGTTTTTTAGCTTCCCCGACTCAGGACACCACTAACATATGAATGTGGTTCGAAACTGAGCTCTGGGTCAAAAGTTAGGTTTCTGGCTGAATTGGGCTCTGCCAACTCTGATATAAGCTTTGGTGTAACTCCTTAGGGAAAGCTCAGATCAGCGAATGGAGTGGTTTTTTAGCTTCCCCGACTCAGGACACCACTAACATATGGATGTGGTTCGAAACTGAGCTCTGGGTCAAAAGTTAGGTTTCTGGCTGAATTGGGCTCCTTTGCCAATTCTGATATAAGCTTTGCTGCAACTCCTCAGGGAAAGCTCAGATCAGCGAATGGACTGGTTTTTTAGCTTCCCTGAATCAGGACACCACTAACATATGGATGTTGTTCGAAACTGAGCTCTGGGTCAAAAGTTACGTTTCTGGCTGAATTGGGCTCCTTTGCCAATTCTGATATAAGCTTTGCTGCAACTCCTCAGGGAAAGCTCAGATCAGCGAATGGAGTGGTTTTTTACCTTCCCCTAATCAGGACACCACTAACATATGGATGTGGTTCGAAACTGAGCTCTGGGTCAAAAGTTAGGTTTCTGGCTGAATTGGGCTCCTTTGCCAATTCTGATATAAGCTTTGCTGCAACTCCTCGGGGAAAGCTCAGATCAGCGAATGGAATGCTTTTTTAGCTTCCCCGACTCAGGACACCTCTAACATATGAATCTGGTTCGAAACTGAGCTCTGGGTCAAAAGTTAGGTTTCTGTCTGAATTGGGCTCTGCCAATTCTGATATAAGCTTTGGTGTAACTCCTCAGGGAAAGCTCAGATCAGCGAATGGAGTGGTTTTTTAGCTTCCCCGACTCCAGACACCACTAACATATGAACGTGGTTCGAAACTGAGCTCTGGGTCAAAAGTTAGGTTCTGGCTGAATTGGGCTCCTTTGCCAATTCTGATATAAGCTTTGGTGCAACTCCTCAGGGAAAGCTCAGATCAGCGAAAGGAATGGTTTTTTAGCTTCCCCGACTCAGGACACCACTAACATATGAATGTGGTTCGAAACTGAGCTCTGGGTCAAAAGTTAGGTTTCTGGCTGAATTGGGCTCTGCCAACTCTGATATAAGCTTTGGTGTAACTCCTTAGGGAAAGCTCAGATCAGCGAATGGAGTGGTTTTTTAGCTTCCCCGACTCAGGACACCACTAACATATGGATGTGGTTCGAAACTGAGCTCTGGGTCAAAAGTTAGGTTTCTGGCTGAATTGGGCTCCTTTGCCAATTCTGATATAAGCTTTGCTGCAACTCCTCAGGGAAAGCTCAGATCAGCGAATGGAGTAGTTTTTTACCTTCCCCTAATCAGGACACCACTAACATATGGATGTGGTTCGAAACTGAGCTCTGGGTCAAAAGTTAGGTTTCTGGCTGAATTGGGCTCCTTTGCCAATTCTGATATAAGCTTTGCTGCAACTCCTCGGGGAAAGCTCAGATCAGCGAATGGAATGCTTTTTTAGCTTCCCCGACTCAGGACACCTCTAACATATGAATCTGGTTCGAAACTCAGCTCTGGGTCAAAAGTTAGGTTTCTGTCTGAATTGGGCTCTGCCAATTCTGATATAAGCTTTGGTGTAACTCCTCAGGGAAAACTCAGATCAGCGAATGGAGTGGTTTTTTAGCTTCCCCGACTCCAGACACCACTAACATATGAACGTGGTTCGAAACTGAGCTCTGGGTCAAAAGTTAGGTTCTGGCTGAATTGGGCTCCTTTGCCAATTCTGATATAAGCTTTGGTGCAACTCCTCAGGGAAAGCTCAGATCAGCGAATGGAGTGGTTTTTTAGCTTCCCCTAATCAGGACACCACTAACATATGGATGTGGTTCGAAACTGAGCTCTGGGTCAAAAGTTAGGTTTCTGGCTGAATTGGGCTCCTTTGCCAATTCTGATATAAGCTTTGCTGCAACTCCTCGGGGAAAGCTCAGATCAGCGAATGGAATGCTTTTTTAGCTTCCCCGACTCAGGACACCTCTAACATATGAATCTGGTTCGAAACTGAGCTCTGGGTCAAAAGTTAGGTTTCTGGCTGAACTGGGCTCCTTTGCCAATTCTCATATAAGCTTTGCTGCAACTCCTCGGGGAAAGCTCATATCAGCGAATGGAATGCTTTTTTAGCTTCCCCGACTCAGGACACCTCTAACGTATGAATCTGGTTCGAAACTGAGCTCTGGGTCAAAAGTTAGGTTTCTGGCTGAATTGGGCTCTTTTGCCCATTCTGATGTAAGCTTTGGTCTATCTCCTCAGGGAAAGCTCAGATCAGCGAATGGAGTGGTTTTTTAGCTTCCCTGAATCAGGACACCACTAACGTATGGATGGGGTTCGAAACTGAGCTCTGGGTCAAAAGTAACGTTTCTGGCTGAATTGGGCTCTTTTGCCAATTCTGATATTAGCTTTGGTCTATCTCCTCAGGGGAAGCTCAGATCAGGGAAGGGAGTGGTTTTTTAGCTTCCCCGACTCAGGACACCACTAACATATGGATGTGGTTCGAAACTGAGCTCTGGGTCAAAAGTTAGGTTTCTGGCTGAATTGGGCTCCTTTGCCAATTCTGATATAAGCTTTGCTGCAACTCCTCAGGGAAAGCTCAGATCAGCGAATGGAGTGGTTTTTTAGCTTCCCCTAATCAGGACACCACTAACATATGGATGTGGTTCAAAACTGAGCTCTGGGTCAAAAGTTAGGTTTCTGGCTGAATTGGGCTCCTTTGCCAATTCTGATATAAGCTTTGCTGCAACTCCTCGGGGAAAGCTCAGATCAGCGAATGGAATGCTTTTTTAGCTTCCCCGACTCAGGACACCTCTAACGTATGAATCTGGTTCGAAACTGAGCTCTGGGTCAAAAGTTAGGTTTCTGGCTGAATTGGGCTCTTTTGCCCATTCTGATGTAAGCTTTGGTCTATCTCCTCAGGGAAAGCTCAGATCAGCGAATGGAGTGGTTTTTTAGCTTCCCTGAATCAGGACACCACTAACGTATGGATGGGGTTCGAAACTGAGCTCTGGGTCAAAAGTAACGTTTCTGGCTGAATTGGGCTCTTTTGCCAATTCTGATATTAGCTTTGGTCTATCTCCTCAGGGGAAGCTCAGATCAGGGAAGGGAGTGGTTTTTTAGCTTCCCCGACTCAGGACACCACTAACATATGGATGTGGTTCGAAACTGAGCTCTGGGTCAAAAGTTAGGTTTCTGGCTGAATTGGGCTCCTTTGCCAATTCTGATATAAGCTTTGCTGCAACTCCTCAGGGAAAGCTCAGATCAGCGAATGGAGTGGTTTTTTAGCTTCCCCTAATCAGGACACCACTAACATATGGATGTGGTTCAAAACTGAGCTCTGGGTCAAAAGTTAGGTTTCTGGCTGAATTGGGCTCCTTTGCCAATTCTGATATAAGCTTTGCTGCAACTCCTCGGGGAAAGCTCAGATCAGCGAATGGAATGCTTTTTTAGCTTCCCCGACTCAGGACACCTCTAACATATGAATCTGGTTCGAAACTGAGCTCTGGGTCAAAAGCTACGTTTCTGGCTGAATTGGGCTCTTTTGCCCATTCTGATGTAAGCTTTGGTCTATCTCCTCAAGGAAAGCTCAGATCAGCGAATGGAGTGGTTTTTTAGCTTCCCTGAATCAGGACACCACTAACGTATGGATGTTGTTCGAAACTGAGCTCTGGGTCAAAAGTTACGTTTCTGGCTGAATTGGGCTCCTTTGCCAATTCTGATATAAGCTTTGCTGCAACTCCTCAGGGAAAGCTCAGATCAGCGAATGGAGTGGTTTTTTACCTTCCCCTAATCAGGACACCACTAACATATGGATGTGGTTCGAAACTGAGCTCTGGGTCAAAAGTTAGGTTTCTGGCTGAATTGGGCTCCTTTGCCAATTCTGATATAAGCTTTGCTGCAACTCCTCGGGGAAAGCTCAGATCAGCGAATGGAATGCTTTTTTAGCTTCCCCGACTCAGGACACCTCTAACATATGAATCTGGTTCGAAACTGAGCTCTGGGTCAAAAGTTAGGTTTCTGTCTGAATTGGGCTCTGCCAATTCTGATATAAGCTTTGGTGTAACTCCTCAGGGAAAGCTCAGATCAGCGAATGGAGTGGTTTTTTAGCTTCCCCGACTCCAGACACCACTAACATATGAACGTGGTTCGAAACTGAGCTCTGGGTCAAAAGTTAGGTTCTGGCTGAATTGGGCTCCTTTGCCAATTCTGATATAAGCTTTGGTGCAACTCCTCAGGGAAAGCTCAGATCAGCGAAAGGAATGGTTTTTTAGCTTCCCCGACTCAGGACACCACTAACATATGAATGTGGTTCGAAACTGAGCTCTGGGTCAAAAGTTAGGTTTCTGGCTGAATTGGGCTCTGCCAACTCTGATATAAGCTTTGGTGTAACTCCTTAGGGAAAGCTCAGATCAGCGAATGGAGTGGTTTTTTAGCTTCCCCGACTCAGGACACCACTAACATATGGATGTGGTTCGAAACTGAGCTCTGGGTCAAAAGTTAGGTTTCTGGCTGAATTGGGCTCCTTTGCCAATTCTGATATAAGCTTTGCTGCAACTCCTCAGGGAAAGCTCAGATCAGCGAATGGACTGGTTTTTTAGCTTCCCTGAATCAGGACACCACTAACATATGGATGTTGTTCGAAACTGAGCTCTGGGTCAAAAGTTACGTTTCTGGCTGAATTGGGCTCCTTTGCCAATTCTGATATAAGCTTTGCTGCAACTCCTCAGGGAAAGCTCAGATCAGCGAATGGAGTGATTTTTTACCTTCCCCTAATCAGGACACCACTAACATATGGATGTGGTTCGAAACTGAGCTCTGGGTCAAAAGTTAGGTTTCTGGCTGAATTGGGCTCCTTTGCCAATTCTGATATAAGCTTTGCTGCAACTCCTCGGGGAAAGCTCAGATCAGCGAATGGAATGCTTTTTTAGCTTCCCCGACTCAGGACACCTCTAACATATGAATCTGGTTCGAAACTGAGCTCTGGGTCAAAAGTTAGGTTTCTGTCTGAATTGGGCTCTGCCAATTCTGATATAAGCTTTGGTGTAACTCCTCAGGGAAAGCTCAGATCAGCGAATGGAGTGGTTTTTTAGCTTCCCCGACTCCAGACACCACTAACATATGAACGTGGTTCGAAACTGAGCTCTGGGTCAAAAGTTAGGTTCTGGCTGAATTGGGCTCCTTTGCCAATTCTGATATAAGCTTTGGTGCAACTCCTCAGGGAAAGCTCAGATCAGCGAAAGGAATGGTTTTTTAGCTTCCCCGACTCAGGACACCACTAACATATGAATGTGGTTCGAAACTGAGCTCTGGGTCAAAAGTTAGGTTTCTGGCTGAATTGGGCTCTGCCAACTCTGATATAAGCTTTGGTGTAACTCCTTAGGGAAAGCTCAGATCAGCGAATGGAGTGGTTTTTTAGCTTCCCCGACTCAGGACACCACTAACATATGGATGTGGTTCGAAACTGAGCTCTGGGTCAAAAGTTAGGTTTCTGGCTGAATTGGGCTCCTTTGCCAATTCTGATATAAGCTTTGCTGCAACTCCTCAGGGAAAGCTCAGATCAGCGAATGGAGTAGTTTTTTACCTTCCCCTAATCAGGACACCACTAACATATGGATGTGGTTCGAAACTGAGCTCTGGGTCAAAAGTTAGGTTTCTGGCTGAATTGGGCTCCTTTGCCAATTCTGATATAAGCTTTGCTGCAACTCCTCGGGGAAAGCTCAGATCAGCGAATGGAATGCTTTTTTAGCTTCCCCGACTCAGGACACCTCTAACATATGAATCTGGTTCGAAACTCAGCTCTGGGTCAAAAGTTAGGTTTCTGTCTGAATTGGGCTCTGCCAATTCTGATATAAGCTTTGGTGTAACTCCTCAGGGAAAACTCAGATCAGCGAATGGAGTGGTTTTTTAGCTTCCCCGACTCCAGACACCACTAACATATGAACGTGGTTCGAAACTGAGCTCTGGGTCAAAAGTTAGGTTCTGGCTGAATTGGGCTCCTTTGCCAATTCTGATATAAGCTTTGGTGCAACTCCTCAGGGAAAGCTCAGATCAGCGAATGGAGTGGTTTTTTAGCTTCCCCTAATCAGGACACCACTAACATATGGATGTGGTTCGAAACTGAGCTCTGGGTCAAAAGTTAGGTTTCTGGCTGAATTGGGCTCCTTTGCCAATTCTGATATAAGCTTTGCTGCAACTCCTCGGGGAAAGCTCAGATCAGCGAATGGAATGCTTTTTTAGCTTCCCCGACTCAGGACACCTCTAACATATGAATCTGGTTCGAAACTGAGCTCTGGGTCAAAAGTTAGGTTTCTGGCTGAACTGGGCTCCTTTGCCAATTCTCATATAAGCTTTGCTGCAACTCCTCGGGGAAAGCTCATATCAGCGAATGGAATGCTTTTTTAGCTTCCCCGACTCAGGACACCTCTAACGTATGAATCTGGTTCGAAACTGAGCTCTGGGTCAAAAGTTAGGTTTCTGGCTGAATTGGGCTCTTTTGCCCATTCTGATGTAAGCTTTGGTCTATCTCCTCAGGGAAAGCTCAGATCAGCGAATGGAGTGGTTTTTTAGCTTCCCTGAATCAGGACACCACTAACGTATGGATGGGGTTCGAAACTGAGCTCTGGGTCAAAAGTAACGTTTCTGGCTGAATTGGGCTCTTTTGCCAATTCTGATATTAGCTTTGGTCTATCTCCTCAGGGGAAGCTCAGATCAGGGAAGGGAGTGGTTTTTTAGCTTCCCCGACTCAGGACACCACTAACATATGGATGTGGTTCGAAACTGAGCTCTGGGTCAAAAGTTAGGTTTCTGGCTGAATTGGGCTCCTTTGCCAATTCTGATATAAGCTTTGCTGCAACTCCTCAGGGAAAGCTCAGATCAGCGAATGGAGTGGTTTTTTAGCTTCCCCTAATCAGGACACCACTAACATATGGATGTGGTTCAAAACTGAGCTCTGGGTCAAAAGTTAGGTTTCTGGCTGAATTGGGCTCCTTTGCCAATTCTGATATAAGCTTTGCTGCAACTCCTCGGGGAAAGCTCAGATCAGCGAATGGAATGCTTTTTTAGCTTCCCCGACTCAGGACACCTCTAACGTATGAATCTGGTTCGAAACTGAGCTCTGGGTCAAAAGTTAGGTTTCTGGCTGAATTGGGCTCTTTTGCCCATTCTGATGTAAGCTTTGGTCTATCTCCTCAGGGAAAGCTCAGATCAGCGAATGGAGTGGTTTTTTAGCTTCCCTGAATCAGGACACCACTAACGTATGGATGGGGTTCGAAACTGAGCTCTGGGTCAAAAGTAACGTTTCTGGCTGAATTGGGCTCTTTTGCCAATTCTGATATTAGCTTTGGTCTATCTCCTCAGGGGAAGCTCAGATCAGGGAAGGGAGTGGTTTTTTAGCTTCCCCGACTCAGGACACCACTAACATATGGATGTGGTTCGAAACTGAGCTCTGGGTCAAAAGTTAGGTTTCTGGCTGAATTGGGCTCCTTTGCCAATTCTGATATAAGCTTTGCTGCAACTCCTCAGGGAAAGCTCAGATCAGCGAATGGAGTGGTTTTTTAGCTTCCCCTAATCAGGACACCACTAACATATGGATGTGGTTCAAAACTGAGCTCTGGGTCAAAAGTTAGGTTTCTGGCTGAATTGGGCTCCTTTGCCAATTCTGATATAAGCTTTGCTGCAACTCCTCGGGGAAAGCTCAGATCAGCGAATGGAATGCTTTTTTAGCTTCCCCGACTCAGGACACCTCTAACATATGAATCTGGTTCGAAACTGAGCTCTGGGTCAAAAGCTACGTTTCTGGCTGAATTGGGCTCTTTTGCCCATTCTGATGTAAGCTTTGGTCTATCTCCTCAAGGAAAGCTCAGATCAGCGAATGGAGTGGTTTTTTAGCTTCCCTGAATCAGGACACCACTAACGTATGGATGTTGTTCGAAACTGAGCTCTGGGTCAAAAGTTACGTTTCTGGCTGAATTGGGCTCCTTTGCCAATTCTGATATAAGCTTTGCTGCAACTCCTCAGGGAAAGCTCAGATCAGCGAATGGAGTGGTTTTTTACCTTCCCCTAATCAGGACACCACTAACATATGGATGTGGTTCGAAACTGAGCTCTGGGTCAAAAGTTAGGTTTCTGGCTGAATTGGGCTCCTTTGCCAATTCTGATATAAGCTTTGCTGCAACTCCTCGGGGAAAGCTCAGATCAGCGAATGGAATGCTTTTTTAGCTTCCCCGACTCAGGACACCTCTAACATATGAATCTGGTTCGAAACTGAGCTCTGGGTCAAAAGTTAGGTTTCTGTCTGAATTGGGCTCTGCCAATTCTGATATAAGCTTTGGTGTAACTCCTCAGGGAAAGCTCAGATCAGCGAATGGAGTGGTTTTTTAGCTTCCCCGACTCCAGACACCACTAACATATGAACGTGGTTCGAAACTGAGCTCTGGGTCAAAAGTTAGGTTCTGGCTGAATTGGGCTCCTTTGCCAATTCTGATATAAGCTTTGGTGCAACTCCTCAGGGAAAGCTCAGATCAGCGAAAGGAATGGTTTTTTAGCTTCCCCGACTCAGGACACCACTAACATATGAATGTGGTTCGAAACTGAGCTCTGGGTCAAAAGTTAGGTTTCTGGCTGAATTGGGCTCTGCCAACTCTGATATAAGCTTTGGTGTAACTCCTTAGGGAAAGCTCAGATCAGCGAATGGAGTGGTTTTTTAGCTTCCCCGACTCAGGACACCACTAACATATGGATGTGGTTCGAAACTGAGCTCTGGGTCAAAAGTTAGGTTTCTGGCTGAATTGGGCTCCTTTGCCAATTCTGATATAAGCTTTGCTGCAACTCCTCAGGGAAAGCTCAGATCAGCGAATGGACTGGTTTTTTAGCTTCCCTGAATCAGGACACCACTAACATATGGATGTTGTTCGAAACTGAGCTCTGGGTCAAAAGTTACGTTTCTGGCTGAATTGGGCTCCTTTGCCAATTCTGATATAAGCTTTGCTGCAACTCCTCAGGGAAAGCTCAGATCAGCGAATGGAGTGATTTTTTACCTTCCCCTAATCAGGACACCACTAACATATGGATGTGGTTCGAAACTGAGCTCTGGGTCAAAAGTTAGGTTTCTGGCTGAATTGGGCTCCTTTGCCAATTCTGATATAAGCTTTGCTGCAACTCCTCGGGGAAAGCTCAGATCAGCGAATGGAATGCTTTTTTAGCTTCCCCGACTCAGGACACCTCTAACATATGAATCTGGTTCGAAACTGAGCTCTGGGTCAAAAGTTAGGTTTCTGTCTGAATTGGGCTCTGCCAATTCTGATATAAGCTTTGGTGTAACTCCTCAGGGAAAGCTCAGATCAGCGAATGGAGTGGTTTTTTAGCTTCCCCGACTCCAGACACCACTAACATATGAACGTGGTTCGAAACTGAGCTCTGGGTCAAAAGTTAGGTTCTGGCTGAATTGGGCTCCTTTGCCAATTCTGATATAAGCTTTGGTGCAACTCCTCAGGGAAAGCTCAGATCAGCGAAAGGAATGGTTTTTTAGCTTCCCCGACTCAGGACACCACTAACATATGAATGTGGTTCGAAACTGAGCTCTGGGTCAAAAGTTAGGTTTCTGGCTGAATTGGGCTCTGCCAACTCTGATATAAGCTTTGGTGTAACTCCTTAGGGAAAGCTCAGATCAGCGAATGGAGTGGTTTTTTAGCTTCCCCGACTCAGGACACCACTAACATATGGATGTGGTTCGAAACTGAGCTCTGGGTCAAAAGTTAGGTTTCTGGCTGAATTGGGCTCCTTTGCCAATTCTGATATAAGCTTTGCTGCAACTCCTCAGGGAAAGCTCAGATCAGCGAATGGAGTAGTTTTTTACCTTCCCCTAATCAGGACACCACTAACATATGGATGTGGTTCGAAACTGAGCTCTGGGTCAAAAGTTAGGTTTCTGGCTGAATTGGGCTCCTTTGCCAATTCTGATATAAGCTTTGCTGCAACTCCTCGGGGAAAGCTCAGATCAGCGAATGGAATGCTTTTTTAGCTTCCCCGACTCAGGACACCTCTAACATATGAATCTGGTTCGAAACTCAGCTCTGGGTCAAAAGTTAGGTTTCTGTCTGAATTGGGCTCTGCCAATTCTGATATAAGCTTTGGTGTAACTCCTCAGGGAAAACTCAGATCAGCGAATGGAGTGGTTTTTTAGCTTCCCCGACTCCAGACACCACTAACATATGAACGTGGTTCGAAACTGAGCTCTGGGTCAAAAGTTAGGTTCTGGCTGAATTGGGCTCCTTTGCCAATTCTGATATAAGCTTTGGTGCAACTCCTCAGGGAAAGCTCAGATCAGCGAATGGAGTGGTTTTTTAGCTTCCCCTAATCAGGACACCACTAACATATGGATGTGGTTCGAAACTGAGCTCTGGGTCAAAAGTTAGGTTTCTGGCTGAATTGGGCTCCTTTGCCAATTCTGATATAAGCTTTGCTGCAACTCCTCGGGGAAAGCTCAGATCAGCGAATGGAATGCTTTTTTAGCTTCCCCGACTCAGGACACCTCTAACATATGAATCTGGTTCGAAACTGAGCTCTGGGTCAAAAGTTAGGTTTCTGGCTGAACTGGGCTCCTTTGCCAATTCTCATATAAGCTTTGCTGCAACTCCTCGGGGAAAGCTCATATCAGCGAATGGAATGCTTTTTTAGCTTCCCCGACTCAGGACACCTCTAACGTATGAATCTGGTTCGAAACTGAGCTCTGGGTCAAAAGTTAGGTTTCTGGCTGAATTGGGCTCTTTTGCCCATTCTGATGTAAGCTTTGGTCTATCTCCTCAGGGAAAGCTCAGATCAGCGAATGGAGTGGTTTTTTAGCTTCCCTGAATCAGGACACCACTAACGTATGGATGGGGTTCGAAACTGAGCTCTGGGTCAAAAGTAACGTTTCTGGCTGAATTGGGCTCTTTTGCCAATTCTGATATTAGCTTTGGTCTATCTCCTCAGGGGAAGCTCAGATCAGGGAAGGGAGTGGTTTTTTAGCTTCCCCGACTCAGGACACCACTAACATATGGATGTGGTTCGAAACTGAGCTCTGGGTCAAAAGTTAGGTTTCTGGCTGAATTGGGCTCCTTTGCCAATTCTGATATAAGCTTTGCTGCAACTCCTCAGGGAAAGCTCAGATCAGCGAATGGAGTGGTTTTTTAGCTTCCCCTAATCAGGACACCACTAACATATGGATGTGGTTCAAAACTGAGCTCTGGGTCAAAAGTTAGGTTTCTGGCTGAATTGGGCTCCTTTGCCAATTCTGATATAAGCTTTGCTGCAACTCCTCGGGGAAAGCTCAGATCAGCGAATGGAATGCTTTTTTAGCTTCCCCGACTCAGGACACCTCTAACGTATGAATCTGGTTCGAAACTGAGCTCTGGGTCAAAAGTTAGGTTTCTGGCTGAATTGGGCTCTTTTGCCCATTCTGATGTAAGCTTTGGTCTATCTCCTCAGGGAAAGCTCAGATCAGCGAATGGAGTGGTTTTTTAGCTTCCCTGAATCAGGACACCACTAACGTATGGATGGGGTTCGAAACTGAGCTCTGGGTCAAAAGTAACGTTTCTGGCTGAATTGGGCTCTTTTGCCAATTCTGATATTAGCTTTGGTCTATCTCCTCAGGGGAAGCTCAGATCAGGGAAGGGAGTGGTTTTTTAGCTTCCCCGACTCAGGACACCACTAACATATGGATGTGGTTCGAAACTGAGCTCTGGGTCAAAAGTTAGGTTTCTGGCTGAATTGGGCTCCTTTGCCAATTCTGATATAAGCTTTGCTGCAACTCCTCAGGGAAAGCTCAGATCAGCGAATGGAGTGGTTTTTTAGCTTCCCCTAATCAGGACACCACTAACATATGGATGTGGTTCAAAACTGAGCTCTGGGTCAAAAGTTAGGTTTCTGGCTGAATTGGGCTCCTTTGCCAATTCTGATATAAGCTTTGCTGCAACTCCTCGGGGAAAGCTCAGATCAGCGAATGGAATGCTTTTTTAGCTTCCCCGACTCAGGACACCTCTAACATATGAATCTGGTTCGAAACTGAGCTCTGGGTCAAAAGCTACGTTTCTGGCTGAATTGGGCTCTTTTGCCCATTCTGATGTAAGCTTTGGTCTATCTCCTCAGGGAAAGCTTAGATCAGCGAATGGAGTGGTTTTTTAGCTTCCCCTAATCAGGACACAACTAACATATGGATGTGGTTCGAAACTGAGTTCTGGGTCAAAAGTTAGGTTTCTGGCTGAATTGGGCTCCTTTGCCAATTCTGATATAAGCTTTTCTGCAACTCCTCAGGGAAAGCTCAGATCAGCGAATGGAATGCTTTTTTAGCTTCCCCGACTCAGGACACCTCTAACATATGGATGTGGTTCGAAACTGAGCTCTGGGTCAAAAGTTACCTTTCTGGGTGAATTGAGCTCTTTTGCCAATTCGGATATCAGCTTTGGTCCTACTCCTCAGGGAAAGCTCAGATCAGCGAATGGAGTGGTTTTTTAGCTTCCCCTAATCAGGACACAACTAACATATGGATGTGGTTCGAAACTGAGCTCTGGGTCAAAAGTTAGGTTTCTGGCTGAATTGGGCTCCTTTGCCAATTCTGATATAAGCTTTTCTGCAACTCCTCAGGGAAAGCTCAGATCAGCGAATGGAATGCTTTTTTAGCTTCCCCGACTCAGTACACCTCTAACATATGGATGTGGTTCGAAACTGAGCTCTGGGTCAAAAGTTACCTTTCTGGGTGAATTGAGCTCTTTTGCCAATTCGGATATCAGCTTTGGTCCTACTCCTCAGGGAAAGCTCAGATCAGCAAATGGAGTGGTTTTTTAGCTTCCCCGACTCAGGTCACCACTAACATATGGATGTGGTTCGAAACTGAGCTCTGGGTCAAATGTTACCTTTCTGGCTGAATTGGGCTCTTTTGCCAATTCTGATATTAGCTTTGGTCCAACTCCTCAGAAAGCTCAGATCAGCGAATGGAGTGGTTTTTTAGCTTCCCCTAATCAGGATACCACTAACATATGGATGTGGTTCGAAACTGAGCTCTGGGTCAAAAGTTAGGTTTCTGGCTGAATTGGGCTCCTTTGCCAATTCTGATATAAGCTTTGCTGCAACTCCTCGGGGAAAGCTCAGATCAGCGAATGGAATGCTTTTTTAGCTTCCCCGACTCAGGACACCTCAAACATATGAATCTGGTTCGAAACTGAGCTCTGGGTCAAAAGTTAGGTTTCTGTCCGAATTGGGCTCTGCCAATTCTGATATAAGCTTTGGTATATCTCCTCAGGGAAAGCTCAGATCAGCGAATGGAGTGGTTTTTTAGCTTCCCTGAATCAGGACACCACTAACATATGGATGTTGTTCGAAACTGAGCTCTGGGTCAAAAGTTACGTTTCTGGCTGAATTGGGCTCCTTTGCCAATTCTGATATAAGCTTTGCTGCAACTCCTCAGGGAAAGCTCAGATCAGCGAATGGAGTGGTTTTTTAGCTTCCCCGACTCCGGACACCACTAACATATGAATCTGGTTCGAAACTGAGCTCTGGGTCAAAAGTTAGGTTTCTGGCTGAATTGGGCTCCTTTGCCAATTCTGATATAAGCTTTGCTGCAACTCCTCGGGGAAAGCTCAGATCAGCGAATGGAATGCTTTTTTAGCTTCCCCGACTCAGGACACCTCTAACATATGAATCTGGTTCGAAACTGAGCTCTGGGTCAAAAGTTACGTTTCTGGCTGAATTGGGCTCTCTTGCCCATTCTGATGTAAGCTTTGGTCTATCTCCTCAGGGAAAGCTTAGATCAGCGAATGGAGTGGTTTTTTAGCTTCCCCTAATCAGGACACAACTAACATATGGATGTGGTTCGAAACTGAGCTCTGGGTCAAAAGTTAGGTTTCTGGCTGAATTGGGCTCCTTTGCCAATTCTGATATAAGCTTTGCTGCAAGTCCTCGGGGAAAGCTCAGATCAGCGAATGGAATGCTTCCCCGACTCAGGACACCTCTAACATATGAATCTGGTTCGAAACTGAGCTCTGGGTCAAAAGTTAGGTTTCTGGCTGAATTGGGCTCCTTTGCCAATTCTCATATAAGCTTTGCTGCAACTCCTCGGGGAAAGCTCATATCAGCGAATGGAATGCTTTTTTAGCTTCCCCGACTCAGGACACCTCTAACGTATGAATCTGGTTCGAAACTGAGCTCTGGGTCAAAAGTTAGGTTTCTGGCTGAATTGGGCTCCTTTGCCAATTCTGATATAAGCTTTGCTGCAACTCCTCGGGGAAAGCTCAGATCAGCGAAAGGAATGCTTTTTTAGCTTCCCCGACTCAGGACACCTCTAACATATGAATCTGGTTCGAAACTGAGCTCTGGGTCAAAAGTTACGTTTCTCGCTGAATTGGGCTCTTTTGCCCATTCTGATGTAAGCTTTGGTCTATCTCCTCAGGGAAAGCTCAGATCAGCGAATGGAGTGGTTTTTTAGCTTCCCTGAATCAGGACACCACTAACATATGGATGGGGTTCGAAACTGAGCTCTGGGTCAAAAGTTACGTTTCTGGCTGAATTGGGCTTTTTTGCCAATTCTGATATAAGCTTTGGCCTATCTCCTCAGGGAAAGCTCAGATCAGCGAATGGAGTGGTTTTTTAGCTTCCCTGCATCAGGACACCACTAACATATGGATGTGGGTCGAAACTGAGCTCTGGGTCAAAAGTTACGTTTCTGGCTGAATTGGGCTCCTTTGCCAATTCTGATATAAGCTTTGCTTTTAATTCTCCTTTGCTGCAACTCCTCAGGGAAAGCTCAGATCAGCGAATGGAGTGGTTTTTTAGCTTCCCCGACTCAGGACACCACTAACATATGAATGTGGTTCGAAACTGAGCTCTGGGTCAAAAGTTAGGTTTCTGGCTGAATTGGGCTCCTTTGCCAATTCTGATATAAGCTTTGGTGCAACTCCTCAGGGAAAGCTCAGATCAGCGAAAGGAATGGTTTTTTAGCTTCCCCGACTCCGGACACCACTAACATGCGAATGTGGTTCGAAACTGAGCTCTGGGTCAAAAGTTAGGTTTCTGGCTGAATTGGGCTCTGCCAATTCTGATATAAGCTTTGGTGTAACTCCTTAGGGAAAGCTCAGATCAGCGAATGGAGTGGTTTTTTAGCTTCCCCGACTCAGGACACCACTAACATATGGATGTGGTTCGAAACTGAGCTCTGGGTCAAAAGTTACGTTTCTGGCTGAATTGGGCTTTTTTGCCAATTCTGATATAAGCTTTGCTTTTAATTCTCCTTTGCTGCAACTCCTCAGGGAAAGCTCAGATCAGCGAATGGAGTGGTTTTTTAGCTTCCCCGACTCAGGACACCACTAACATATGAATGTGGTTCGAAACTGAGCTCTGGGTCAAAAGTTAGGTTTCTGGCTGAATTGGGCTCCTTTGCCAATTCTGATATAAGCTTTGGTGCAACTCCTCAGGGAAAGCTCAGATCAGCGAAAGGAATGGTTTTTTAGCTTCCCCGACTCCGGACACCACTAACATGTGAATGTGGTTCGAAACTGAGCTCTGGGTCAAAAGTTAGGTTTCTGGCTGAATTGGGCTCTGCCAATTCTGATATAAGCTTTGGTGTAACTCCTTAGGGAAAGCTCAGATCAGCGAATGGAGTGGTTTTTTAGCTTCCCCGACTCAGGACACCACTAACATATGGATGTTGTTCGAAACTGAGCTCTGGGTCAAAAGTTACGTTTCTGGCTGAATTGGGCTCCTTTGCCAATTCTGATATAAGCTTTGCTGCAACTCCTCAGGGAAAGCTCAGATCAGCGAATGGAGTGGTTTTTTACCTTCCCCTAATCAGGACACCACTAACATATGGATGTGGTTCGAAACTGAGCTCTGGGTCAAAAGTTAGGTTTCTGGCTGAATTGGGCTCCTTTGCCAATTCTGATATAAGCTTTGCTGCAACTCCTCGGGGAAAGCTCAGATCAGCGAATGGAATGCTTTTTTAGCTTCCCCGACTCAGGACACCTCTAACATATGAATCTGGTTCGAAACTGAGCTCTGGGTCAAAAGTTAGGTTTCTGTCTGAATTGGGCTCTGCCAATTCTGATATAAGCTTTGGTGTAACTCCTCAGGGAAAGCTCAGATCAGCGAATGGAGTGGTTTTTTAGCTTCCCCGACTCAGGACACCACTAACATATGGATGTGGTTCGAAACTGAGCTCTGGGTCAAAAGTTAGGTTTCTGGCTGAATTGGGCTCCTTTGCCAATTCTGATATAAGCTTTGCTGCAACTCCTCAGGGAAAGCTCAGATCAGCGAATGGAGTAGTTTTTTACCTTCCCCTAATCAGGACACCACTAACATATGGATGTGGTTCGAAACTGAGCTCTGGGTCAAAAGTTAGGTTTCTGGCTGAATTGGGCTCCTTTGCCAATTCTGATATAAGCTTTGCTGCAACTCCTCGGGGAAAGCTCAGATCAGCGAATGGAATGCTTTTTTAGCTTCCCCGACTCAGGACACCTCTAACATATGAATCTGGTTCGAAACTCAGCTCTGGGTCAAAAGTTAGGTTTCTGTCTGAATTGGGCTCTGCCAATTCTGATATAAGCTTTGGTGTAACTCCTCAGGGAAAACTCAGATCAGCGAATGGAGTGGTTTTTTAGCTTCCCCGACTCCAGACACCACTAACATATGAACGTGGTTCGAAACTGAGCTCTGGGTCAAAAGGTTCTGGCTGAATTGGGCTCCTTTGCCAATTCTGATATAAGCTTTGGTGCAACTCCTCAGGGAAAGCTCAGATCAGCGAATGGAGTGGTTTTTTAGCTTCCCCTAATCAGGACACCACTAACATATGGATGTGGTTCGAAACTGAGCTCTGGGTCAAAAGTTAGGTTTCTGGCTGAATTGGGCTCCTTTGCCAATTCTGATATAAGCTTTGCTGCAACTCCTCGGGGAAAGCTCAGATCAGCGAATGGAATGCTTTTTTAGCTTCCCCGACTCAGGACACCTCTAACATATGAATCTGGTTCGAAACTGAGCTCTGGGTCAAAAGTTAGGTTTCTGGCTGAACTGGGCTCCTTTGCCAATTCTCATATAAGCTTTGCTGCAACTCCTCGGGGAAAGCTCATATCAGCGAATGGAATGCTTTTTTAGCTTCCCCGACTCAGGACACCTCTAACGTATGAATCTGGTTCGAAACTGAGCTCTGGGTCAAAAGTTAGGTTTCTGGCTGAATTGGGCTCTTTTGCCCATTCTGATGTAAGCTTTGGTCTATCTCCTCAGGGAAAGCTCAGATCAGCGAATGGAGTGGTTTTTTAGCTTCCCTGAATCAGGACACCACTAACATATGGATGGGGTTCGAAACTGAGCTCTGGGTCAAAAGTAACGTTTCTGGCTGAATTGGGCTCTTTTGCCAATTCTGATATTAGCTTTGGTCTATCTCCTCAGGGGAAGCTCAGATCAGGGAAGGGAGTGGTTTTTTAGCTTCCCCGACTCAGGACACCACTAACATATGGATGTGGTTCGAAACTGAGCTCTGGGTCAAAAGTTAGGTTTCTGGCTGAATTGGGCTCCTTTGCCAATTCTGATATAAGCTTTGCTGCAACTCCTCAGGGAAAGCTCAGATCAGTGAATGGAGTGGTTTTTTAGCTTCCCCTAATCAGGACACCACTAACATATGGATGTGGTTCAAAACTGAGCTCTGGGTCAAAAGTTAGGTTTCTGGCTGAATTGGGCTCCTTTGCCAATTCTGATATAAGCTTTGCTGCAACTCCTCGGGGAAAGCTCAGATCAGCGAATGGAATGCTTTTTTAGCTTCCCCGACTCAGGACACCTCTAACATATGAATCTGGTTCGAAACTGAGCTCTGGGTCAAAAGTTACGTTTCTGGCTGAATTGGGCTCTTTTGCCCATTCTGATGTAAGCTTTGGTCTATCTCCTCAGGGAAAGCTTAGATCAGCGAATGGAGTGGTTTTTTAGCTTCCCCTAATCAGGGCACAACTAACATATGGATGTGGTTCGAAACTGAGTTCTGGGTCAAAAGTTAGGTTTCTGGCTGAATTGGGCTCCTTTGCCAATTCTGATATAAGCTTTGGTGCAACTCCTCAGGGAAAGCTCAGATCAGCGAAAGGAATGGTTTTTTAGCTTCCCCGACTCCGGACACCACTAACATGTTAATGTGGTTCGAAACTGAGCTCTGGGTCAAAAGTTAGGTTTCTGGCTGAATTGGGCTCTGCCAATTCTGATATAAGCTTTGGTGTAACTCCTTAGGGAAAGCTCAGATCAGCGAATGGAGTGGTTTTTTAGCTTCCCCGACTCAGGACACCACTAACATATGGATGTGGTTCGAAACTGAGCTCTGGGTCAAAAGTTACTTTTCTGGCTGAATTGGGCTTTTTTGACAATTCTGATATAAGCTTTGGTCTATCTCCTCAGGGAAAGCTCAGATCAGCGAATGGAGTGGTTTTTTAGCTTCCCTGAATCAGGACACCACTAACATATGGATGTGGTTCGAAACTGAGCTCTGGGTCAAAAGTTAGGTTTCTGGCTGAATTGGGCTCTGCCAACTCTGATATAAGCTTTGGTCTATCTCCTCAGGGAAAGCTCAGATCAGCGAATGGAGTGGTTTTTTAGCTTCCCCGACTCCGGACACCACTAACATATGAATGTGGTTCGAAACTGAGCTCTGGGTCAAAAGTTAGGTTTCTGGCTGAATTGGGCTCCTTTGCCAATTCTGATATAAGCTTTGGTCTATCTCCTCAGGGAAAGCTCAGATCAGCGAATGGACTGGTTTTTTAGCTTCCCTGAATCAGGACACCACTAACATATGGATGTTGTTCGAAACTGAGCTCTGGGTCAAAAGTTACGTTTCTGGCTGAATTGGGCTCCTTTGCCAATTCTGATATAAGCTTTGCTGCAACTCCTCAGGGAAAGCTCAGATCAGCGAATGGAGTGGTTTTTTACCTTCCCCTAATCAGGACACCACTAACATATGGATGTGGTTCGAAACTGAGCTCTGGGTCAAAAGTTAGGTTTCTGGCTGAACTGGGCTCCTTTGCCAATTCTCATATAAGCTTTGCTGCAACTCCTCGGGGAAAGCTCATATCAGCGAATGGAATGCTTTTTTAGCTTCCCCGACTCAGGACACCTCTAACGTATGAATCTGGTTCGAAACTGAGCTCTGGGTCAAAAGTTAGGTTTCTGGCTGAATTGGGCTTTTTTGCCCATTCTGATGTAAGCTTTGGTCTATCTCCTCAGGGAAAGCTCAGATCAGCGAATGGAGTGGTTTTTTAGCTTCCCTGAATCAGGACACCACTAACATATGGATGGGGTTCGAAACTGAGCTCTGGGTCAAAAGTAACGTTTCTGGCTGAATTGGGCTCTTTTGCCAATTCTGATATTAGCTTTGGTCTATCTCCTCAGGGGAAGCTCAGATCAGGGAAGGGAGTGGTTTTTTAGCTTCCCCGACTCAGGACACCACTAACATATGGATGTGGTTCGAAACTGAGCTCTGGGTCAAAAGTTAGGTTTCTGGCTGAATTGGGCTCCTTTGCCAATTCTGATATAAGCTTTGCTGCAACTCCTCAGGGAAAGCTCAGATCAGCGAATGGAGTGGTTTTTTAGCTTCCCCTAATCAGGACACCACTAACATATGGATGTGGTTCAAAACTGAGCTCTGGGTCAAAAGTTAGGTTTCTGGCTGAATTGGGCTCCTTTGCCAATTCTGATATAAGCTTTGCTGCAACTCCTCGGGGAAAGCTCAGATCAGCGAATGGAATGCTTTTTTAGCTTCCCCGACTCAGGACACCTCTAACATATGAATCTGGTTCGAAACTGAGCTCTGGGTCAAAAGTTAGGTTTCTGTCTGAATTGGGCTCTGCCAATTCTGATATAAGCTTTGGTGTAACTCCTCAGGGAAAGCTCAGATCAGCGAATGGAGTGGTTTTTTAGCTTCCCCGACTCCAGACACCACTAACATATGAACGTGGTTCGAAACTGAGCTCTGGGTCAAAAGTTAGGTTCTGGCTGAATTGGGCTCCTTTGCCAATTCTGATATAAGCTTTGGTGCAACTCCTCAGGGAAAGCTCAGATCAGCGAAAGGAATGGTTTTTTAGCTTCCCCGACTCAGGACACCACTAACATATGAATGTGGTTCGAAACTGAGCTCTGGGTCAAAAGTTAGGTTTCTGGCTGAATTTGGCTCTGCCAACTCTGATATAAGCTTTGGTGTAACTCCTTAGGGAAAGCTCAGATCAGCGAATGGAGTGGTTTTTTAGCTTCCCCGACTCAGGACACCACTAACATATGGATGTGGTTCGAAACTGAGCTCTGGGTCAAAAGTTAGGTTTCTGGCTGAATTGGGCTCCTTTGCCAATTCTGATATAAGCTTTGCTGCAACTCCTCAGGGAAAGCTCAGATCAGCGAATGGACTGGTTTTTTAGCTTCCCTGAATCAGGACACCACTAACATATGGATGTTGTTCGAAACTGAGCTCTGGGTCAAAAGTTACGTTTCTGGCTGAATTGGGCTCCTTTGCCAATTCTGATATAAGCTTTGCTGCAACTCCTCAGGGAAAGCTCAGATCAGCGAATGGAGTGATTTTTTACCTTCCCCTAATCAGGACACCACTAACATATGGATGTGGTTCGAAACTGAGCTCTGGGTCAAAAGTTAGGTTTCTGGCTGAATTGGGCTCCTTTGCCAATTCTGATATAAGCTTTGCTGCAACTCCTCGGGGAAAGCTCAGATCAGCGAATGGAATGCTTTTTTAGCTTCCCCGACTCAGGACACCTCTAACATATGAATCTGGTTCGAAACTGAGCTCTGGGTCAAAAGTTAGGTTTCTGTCTGAATTGGGCTCTGCCAATTCTGATATAAGCTTTGGTGTAACTCCTCAGGGAAAGCTCAGATCAGCGAATGGAGTGGTTTTTTAGCTTCCCCGACTCCAGACACCACTAACATATGAACGTGGTTCGAAACTGAGCTCTGGGTCAAAAGTTAGGTTCTGGCTGAATTGGGCTCCTTTGCCAATTCTGATATAAGCTTTGGTGCAACTCCTCAGGGAAAGCTCAGATCAGCGAAAGGAATGGTTTTTTAGCTTCCCCGACTCAGGACACCACTAACATATGAATGTGGTTCGAAACTGAGCTCTGGGTCAAAAGTTAGGTTTCTGGCTGAATTGGGCTCTGCCAACTCTGATATAAGCTTTGGTGTAACTCCTTAGGGAAAGCTCAGATCAGCGAATGGAGTGGTTTTTTAGCTTCCCTGACTCAGGACACCACTAACATATGGATGTGGTTCGAAACTGAGCTCTGGGTCAAAAGTTAGGTTTCTGGCTGAATTGGGCTCCTTTGCCAATTCTGATATAAGCTTTGCTGCAACTCCTCAGGGAAAGCTCAGATCAGCGAATGGAGTAGTTTTTTACCTTCCCCTAATCAGGACACCACTAACATATGGATGTGGTTCGAAACTGAGCTCTGGGTCAAAAGTTAGGTTTCTGGCTGAATTGGGCTCCTTTGCCAATTCTGATATAAGCTTTGCTGCAACTCCTCGGGGAAAGCTCAGATCAGCGAATGGAGTGGTTTTTTACCTTCCCCTAATCAGGACACCACTAACATATGGATGTGGTTCGAAACTGAGCTCTGGGTCAAAAGTTAGGTTTCTGGCTGAATTGGGCTCCTTTGCCAATTCTGATATAAGCTTTGCTGCAACTCCTCGGGGAAAGCTCAGATCAGCGAATGGAATGCTTTTTTAGCTTCCCCGACTCAGGACACCTCTAACATATGAATCTGGTTCGAAACTGAGCTCTGGGTCAAAAGTTAGGTTTCTGTCTGAATTGGGCTCTGCCAATTCTGATATAAGCTTTGGTGTAACTCCTCAGGGAAAGCTCAGATCAGCGAATGGAGTGGTTTTTTAGCTTCCCCGACTCCAGACACCACTAACATATGAACGTGGTTCGAAACTGAGCTCTGGGTCAAAAGTTAGGTTCTGGCTGAATTGGGCTCCTTTGCCAATTCTGATATAAGCTTTGGTGCAACTCCTCAGGGAAAGCTCAGATCAGCGAAAGGAATGGTTTTTTAGCTTCCCCGACTCAGGACACCACTAACATATGAATGTGGTTCGAAACTGAGCTCTGGGTCAAAAGTTAGGTTTCTGGCTGAATTGGGCTCTGCCAACTCTGATATAAGCTTTGGTGTAACTCCTTAGGGAAAGCTCAGATCAGCGAATGGAGTGGTTTTTTAGCTTCCCCGACTCAGGACACCACTAACATATGGATGTGGTTCGAAACTGAGCTCTGGGTCAAAAGTTAGGTTTCTGGCTGAATTGGGCTCCTTTGCCAATTCTGATATAAGCTTTGCTGCAACTCCTCAGGGAAAGCTCATATCAGCGAATGGAATGCTTTTTTAGCTTCCCCGACTCAGGACACCTCTAACGTATGAATCTGGTTCGAAACTGAGCTCTGGGTCAAAAGTTAGGTTTCTGTCTGAATTGGGCTCTTTTGCCCATTCTGATGTAAGCTTTGGTCTATCTCCTCAGGGAAAGCTCAGATCAGCGAATGGAGTGGTTTTTTAGCTTCTCTGAATCAGGACACCACTAACATATGGATGGGGTTCGAAACTGAGCTCTGGGTCAAAAGTAACGTTTCTGGCTGAATTGGGCTCTTTTGCCAATTCTGATATTAGCTTTGGTCTATCTCCTCAGGGGAAGCTCAGATCAGGGAAGGGAGTGGTTTTTTAGCTTCCCCGACTCAGGACACCACTAACATATGGATGTGGTTCGAAACTGAGCTCTGGGTCAAAAGTTAGGTTTCTGGCTGAGTTGGGCTCCTTTGCCAATTCTGATATAAGCTTTGCTGCAACTCCTCAGGGAAAGCTCAGATCAGTGAATGTAGTGGTTTTTTAGCTTCCCCTAATCAGGACACCACTAACATATGGATGTGGTTCAAAACTGAGCTCTGGGTCAAAAGTTAGGTTTCTGGCTGAATTGGGCTCCTTTGCCAATTCTGATATAAGCTTTGCTGCAACTCCTCGGGGAAAGCTCAGATCAGCGAATGGAATGCTTTTTTAGCTTCCCCGACTCCGGACACCACTAACATGTGAATGTGGTTCGAAACTGAGCTCTGGGTCAAAAGTTAGGTTTCTGGCTGAATTGGGCTCTGCCACTTCTGATATAAGCTTTGGTGTAACTCCTTAGGGAAAGCTCAGATCAGCGAATGGAGTGGTTTTTTAGCTTCCCCGACTCAGGACACCACTAACATATGGATGTGGTTCGAAACTGAGCTCTGGGTCAAAAGTTACTTTTCTGGCTGAATTGGGCTTTTTTGCCAATTCTGATATAAGCTTTGGTCTATCTCCTCAGGGAAAGCTCAGATCAGCGAATGGAGTGGTTTTTTAGCTTCCCTGAATCAGGACACCACTAACATATGGATGTTGTTCGAAACTGAGCTCTGGGTCAAAAGTTACGTTTCTGGCTGAATTGGGCTCCTTTGCCAATTCTGATATAAGCTTTGCTGCAACTCCTCAGGGAAAGCTCAGATCAGCGAATGGAGTGGTTTTTTAGCTTCTCCGACTCCGGACACCACTAACATATGAATGTGGTTCGAAACTGAGCTCTGGGTCAAAAGTTAGGTTTCTGGCTGAATTGGGCTCCTTTGCCAATTCTGATATAAGCTTTGGTCTATCTCCTCAGGGAAAGCTCAGATCAGCGAATGGACTGGTTTTTTAGCTTCCCTGAATCAGGACACCACTAACATATGGATGTTGTTCGAAACTGAGCTCTGGGTCAAAAGTTACGTTTCTGGCTGAATTGGGCTTCTTTGCCAATTCTGATATAAGCTTTGCTGCAACTCCTCAGGGAAAGCTCAGATCAGCGAATGGAGTGGTTTTTTACCTTCCCCTAATCAGGACACCACTAACATATGGATGTGGTTCGAAACTGAGCTCTGGGTCAAAAGTTAGGTTTCTGGCTGAATTGGGCTCCTTTGCCAATTCTGATATAAGCTTTGCTGCAACTCCTCGGGGAAAGCTCAGATCAGCGAATGGAATGCTTTTTTAGCTTCCCCGACTCAGGACACCTCTAACATATGAATCTGGTTCGAAACTGAGCTCTGGGTCAAAAGTTAGGTTTCTGGCTGAATTGGGCTCTGCCAACTCTGATATAAGCTTTGGTGTAACTCCTTAGGGAAAGCTCAGATCAGCGAATGGAGTGGTTTTTTAGCTTCCCCGACTCAGGACACCACTAACATATGGATGTGGTTCGAAACTGAGCTCTGGGTCAAAAGTTAGGTTTCTGGCTGAATTGGGCTCCTTTGCCAATTCTGATATAAGCTTTGCTGCAACTCCTCAGGGAAAGCTCAGATCAGCGAATGGAGTAGTTTTTTACCTTCCCCTAATCAGGACACCACTAACATATGGATGTGGTTCGAAACTGAGCTCTGGGTCAAAAGTTAGGTTTCTGGCTGAATTGGGCTCCTTTGCCAATTCTGATATAAGCTTTGCTGCAACTCCTCGGGGAAAGCTCAGATCAGCGAATGGAGTGGTTTTTTACCTTCCCCTAATCAGGACACCACTAACATATGGATGTGGTTCGAAACTGAGCTCTGGGTCAAAAGTTAGGTTTCTGGCTGAATTGGGCTCCTTTGCCAATTCTGATATAAGCTTTGCTGCAACTCCTCGGGGAAAGCTCAGATCAGCGAATGGAATGCTTTTTTAGCTTCCCCGACTCAGGACACCTCTAACATATGAATCTGGTTCGAAACTGAGCTCTGGGTCAAAAGTTAGGTTTCTGTCTGAATTGGAGCCCAATTCAGCCAGAACCTAACTTTTGACCCAGAGCTCAGTTTCGAACCACGTTCATATGTTAGTGGTGTCTGGAGTCGGGGAAGCTAAAAAACCACTCCATCCGCTGATCTGAGCTTTCCCTGAGGAGTTACACCAAAGCTTATATCAGAATTGGCAGAGCCCATTGGCAGAATTTGCCAATTCTGATATAAGCTTTGGTGCAACTCCTCAGGGAAAGCTCAGATCAGCGAAAGGAATGGTTTTTTAGCTTCCCCGACTCAGGACACCACTAACATATGAATGTGGTTCGAAACTGAGCTCTGGGTCAAAAGTTAGGTTTCTGGCTGAATTGGGCTCTGCCAACTCTGATATAAGCTTTGGTGTAACTCCTTAGGGAAAGCTCAGATCAGCGAATGGAGTGGTTTTTTAGCTTCCCCGACTCAGGACACCACTAACATATGGATGTGGTTCGAAACTGAGCTCTGGGTCAAAAGTTAGGTTTCTGGCTGAATTGGGCTCCTTTGCCAATTCTGATATAAGCTTTGCTGCAACTCCTCAGGGAAAGCTCATATCAGCGAATGGAATGCTTTTTTAGCTTCCCCGACTCAGGACACCTCTAACGTATGAATCTGGTTCGAAACTGAGCTCTGGGTCAAAAGTTAGGTTTCTGTCTGAATTGGGCTCTTTTGCCCATTCTGATGTAAGCTTTGGTCTATCTCCTCAGGGAAAGCTCAGATCAGCGAATGGAGTGGTTTTTTAGCTTCTCTGAATCAGGACACCACTAACATATGGATGGGGTTCGAAACTGAGCTCTGGGTCAAAAGTAACGTTTCTGGCTGAATTGGGCTCTTTTGCCAATTCTGATATTAGCTTTGGTCTATCTCCTCAGGGGAAGCTCAGATCAGGGAAGGGAGTGGTTTTTTAGCTTCCCCGACTCAGGACACCACTAACATATGGATGTGGTTCGAAACTGAGCTCTGGGTCAAAAGTTAGGTTTCTAGCTGAATTGGGCTCCTTTGCCAATTCTGATATAAGCTTTGCTGCAACTCCTCAGGGAAAGCTCAGATCAGTGAATGTAGTGGTTTTTTAGCTTCCCCTAATCAGGACACCACTAACATATGGATGTGGTTCAAAACTGAGCTCTGGGTCAAAAGTTAGGTTTCTGGCTGAATTGGGCTCCTTTGCCAATTCTGATATAAGCTTTGCTGCAACTCCTCGGGGAAAGCTCAGATCAGCGAATGGAATGCTTTTTTAGCTTCCCCGACTCAGGACACCTCTAACATATGAATCTGGTTCGAAACTGAGCTCTGGGTCAAAAGTTACGTTTCTGGCTGAATTGGGCTCTTTTGCCCATTCTGATGTAAGCTTTGGTCTATCTCCTCAGGGAAAGCTTAGATCAGCGAATGGAGTGGTTTTTTAGCTTCCCCTAATCAGGACACAACTAACATATGGATGTGGTTCGAAACTGAGTTCTGGGTCAAAAGTTAGGTTTCTGGCTGAATTGGGCTCCTTTGCCAATTCTGATATAAGCTTTGGTGCAACTCCTCAGGGAAAGCTCAGATCAGCGAAAGGAATGGTTTTTTAGCTTCCCCGACTCCGGACACCACTAACATGTGAATGTGGTTCGAAACTGAGCTCTGGGTCAAAAGTTAGGTTTCTGGCTGAATTGGGCTCTGCCACTTCTGATATAAGCTTTGGTGTAACTCCTTAGGGAAAGCTCAGATCAGCGAATGGAGTGGTTTTTTAGCTTCCCCGACTCAGGACACCACTAACATATGGATGTGGTTCGAAACTGAGCTCTGGGTCAAAAGTTACTTTTCTGGCTGAATTGGGCTTTTTTGCCAATTCTGATATAAGCTTTGGTCTATCTCCTCAGGGAAAGCTCAGATCAGCGAATGGAGTGGTTTTTTAGCTTCCCTGAATCAGGACACCACTAACATATGGATGTTGTTCGAAACTGAGCTCTGGGTCAAAAGTTACGTTTCTGGCTGAATTGGGCTCCTTTGCCAATTCTGATATAAGCTTTGCTGCAACTCCTCAGGGAAAGCTCAGATCAGCGAATGGAGTGGTTTTTTAGCTTCTCCGACTCCGGACACCACTAACATATGAATGTGGTTCGAAACTGAGCTCTGGGTCAAAAGTTAGGTTTCTGGCTGAATTGGGCTCCTTTGCCAATTCTGATATAAGCTTTGGTCTATCTCCTCAGGGAAAGCTCAGATCAGCGAATGGACTGGTTTTTTAGCTTCCCTGAATCAGGACACCACTAACATATGGATGTTGTTCGAAACTGAGCTCTGGGTCAAAAGTTACGTTTCTGGCTGAATTGGGCTCCTTTGCCAATTCTGATATAAGCTTTGCTGCAACTCCTCAGGGAAAGCTCAGATCAGCGAATGGAGTGGTTTTTTACCTTCCCCTAATCAGGACACCACTAACATATGGATGTGGTTCGAAACTGAGCTCTGGGTCAAAAGTTAGGTTTCTGGCTGAATTGGGCTCCTTTGCCAATTCTGATATAAGCTTTGCTGCAACTCCTCGGGGAAAGCTCAGATCAGCGAATGGACTGGTTTTTTAGCTTCCCCGACTCAGGACACCTCTAACATATGAATCTGGTTCGAAACTGAGCTCTGGGTCAAAAGTTAGGTTTCTGTCTGAATTGGGCTCTGCCAATTCTGATATAAGCTTTGGTGTAACTCCTCAGGGAAAGCTCAGATCAGCGAATGGAGTGGTTTTTTAGCTTCCCCGACTCCAGACACCACTAACATATGAACGTGGTTCAAAACTGAGCTCTGGGTCAAAAGTTAGGTTCTGGCTGAATTGGGCTCCTTTGCCAATTCTGATATAAGCTTTGGTGCAACTCCTCAGGGAAAGCTCAGATCAGCGAAAGGAATGGTTTTTTAGCTTCCCCGACTCAGGACACCACTAACATATGAATGTGGTTCGAAACTGAGCTCTGGGTCAAAAGTTAGGTTTCTGGCTGAATTGGGCTCTGCCAACTCTGATATAAGCTTTGGTGTAACTCCTTAGGGAAAGCTCAGATCAGCGAATGGAGTGGTTTTTTAGCTTCCCCGACTCAGGACACCACTAACATATGGATGTGGTTCGAAACTGAGCTCTGGGTCAAAAGTTAGGTTTCTGGCTGAATTGGGCTCCTTTGCCAATTCTGATATAAGCTTTGCTGCAACTCCTCAGGGAAAGCTCAGATCAGCGAATGGACTGGTTTTTTAGCTTCCCTGAATCAGGACACCACTAACATATGGATGTTGTTCGAAACTGAGCTCTGGGTCAAAAGTTACGTTTCTGCCTGAATTGGGCTCCTTTGCCAATTCTGATATAAGCTTTGCTGCAACTCCTCAGGGAAAGCTCAGATCAGCGAATGGAGTGGTTTTTTACCTTCCCCTAATCAGGACACCACTAACATATGGATGTGGTTCGAAACTGAGCTCTGGGTCAAAAGTTAGGTTTCTGGCTGAATTGGGCTCCTTTGCCAATTCTGATATAAGCTTTGCTGCAACTCCTCGGGGAAAGCTCAGATCAGCGAATGGAATGCTTTTTTAGCTTCCCCGACTCAGGACACCTCTAACATATGAATCTGGTTCGAAACTGAGCTCTGGGTCAAAAGTTAGGTTTCTGTCTGAATTGGGCTCTGCCAATTCTGATATAAGCTTTGGTGTAACTCCTCAGGGAAAGCTCAGATCAGCGAATGGAGTGGTTTTTTAGCTTCCCCGACTCCAGACACCACTAACATATGAACGTGGTTCGAAACTGAGCTCTGGGTCAAAAGTTAGGTTCTGGCTGAATTGGGCTCCTTTGCCAATTCTGATATAAGCTTTGGTGCAACTCCTCAGGGAAAGCTCAGATCAGCGAAAGGAATGGTTTTTTAGCTTCCCCGACTCAGGACACCACTAACATATGAATGTGGTTCGAAACTGAGCTCTGGGTCAAAAGTTAGGTTTCTGGCTGAATTGGGCTCTGCCAACTCTGATATAAGCTTTGGTGTAACTCCTTAGGGAAAGCTCAGATCAGCGAATGGAGTGGTTTTTTAGCTTCCCCGACTCAGGACACCACTAACATATGGATGTGGTTCGAAACTGAGCTCTGGGTCAAAAGTTAGGTTTCTGGCTGAATTGGGCTCCTTTGCCAATTCTGATATAAGCTTTGCTGCAACTCCTCAGGGAAAGCTCAGATCAGCGAATGGAGTAGTTTTTTACCTTCCCCTAATCAGGACACCACTAACATATGGATGTGGTTCGAAACTGAGCTCTGGGTCAAAAGTTAGGTTTCTGGCTGAATTGGGCTCCTTTGCCAATTCTGATATAAGCTTTGCTGCAACTCCTCGGGGAAAGCTCAGATCAGCGAATGGAATGCTTTTTTAGCTTCCCCGACTCAGGACACCTCTAACATATGAATCTGGTTCGAAACTCAGCTCTGGGTCAAAAGTTAGGTTTCTGTCTGAATTGGGCTCTGCCAATTCTGATATAAGCTTTGGTGTAACTCCTCAGGGAAAACTCAGATCAGCGAATGGAGTGGTTTTTTAGCTTCCCCGACTCCAGACACCACTAACATATGAACGTGGTTCGAAACTGAGCTCTGGGTCAAAAGTTAGGTTCTGGCTGAATTGGGCTCCTTTGCCAATTCTGATATAAGCTTTGGTGCAACTCCTCAGGGAAAGCTCAGATCAGCGAATGGAGTGGTTTTTTAGCTTCCCCTAATCAGGACACCACTAACATATGGATGTGGTTCGAAACTGAGCTCTGGGTCAAAAGTTAGGTTTCTGGCTGAATTGGGCTCCTTTGCCAATTCTGATATAAGCTTTGCTGCAACTCCTCGGGGAAAGCTCAGATCAGCGAATGGAATGCTTTTTTAGCTTCCCCGACTCAGGACACCTCTAACATATGAATCTGGTTCGAAACTGAGCTCTGGGTCAAAAGTTAGGTTTCTGTCTGAATTGGGCTCTGCCAATTCTGATATAAGCTTTGGTGTAACTCCTCAGGGAAAGCTCAGATCAGCGAATGGAGTGGTTTTTTAGCTTCCCCGACTCCAGACACCACTAACATATGAACGTGGTTCGAAACTGAGCTCTGGGTCAAAAGTTAGGTTCTGGCTGAATTGGGCTCCTTTGCCAATTCTGATATAAGCTTTGGTGCAACTCCTCTGGGAAAGCTCAGATCAGCGAAAGGAATGGTTTTTTAGCTTCCCCGACTCAGGACACCACTAACATATGAATGTGGTTCGAAACTGAGCTCTGGGTCAAAAGTTAGGTTTCTGGCTGAATTGGGCTCTGCCAACTCTGATATAAGCTTTGGTGTAACTCCTTAGGGAAAGCTCAGATCAGCGAATGGAGTGGTTTTTTAGCTTCCCCGACTCAGGACACCACTAACATATGGATGTGGTTCGAAACTGAGCTCTGGGTCAAAAGTTAGGTTTCTGGCTGAATTGGGCTCCTTTGCCAATTCTGATATAAGCTTTGCTGCAACTCCTCAGGGAAAGCTCAGATCAGCGAATGGACTGGTTTTTTAGCTTCCCTGAATCAGGACACCACTAACATATGGATGTTGTTCGAAACTGAGCTCTGGGTCAAAAGTTACGTTTCTGGCTGAATTGGGCTCCTTTGCCAATTCTGATATAAGCTTTGCTGCAACTCCTCAGGGAAAGCTCAGATCAGCGAATGGAGTGGTTTTTTACCTTCCCCTAATCAGGACACCACTAACATATGGATGTGGTTCGAAACTGAGCTCTGGGTCAAAAGTTAGGTTTCTGGCTGAATTGGGCTCCTTTGCCAATTCTGATATAAGCTTTGCTGCAACTCCTCGGGGAAAGCTCAGATCAGCGAATGGAATGCTTTTTTAGCTTCCCCGACTCAGGACACCTCTAACATATGAATCTGGTTCGAAACTGAGCTCTGGGTCAAAAGTTAGGTTTCTGTCTGAATTGGGCTCTGCCAATTCTGATATAAGCTTTGGTGTAACTCCTCAGGGAAAGCTCAGATCAGCGAATGGAGTGGTTTTTTAGCTTCCCCGACTCCAGACACCACTAACATATGAACGTGGTTCGAAACTGAGCTCTGGGTCAAAAGTTAGGTTCTGGCTGAATTGGGCTCCTTTGCCAATTCTGATATAAGCTTTGGTGCAACTCCTCAGGGAAAGCTCAGATCAGCGAAAGGAATGGTTTTTTAGCTTCCCCGACTCAGGACACCACTAACATATGAATGTGGTTCGAAAATGAGCTCTGGGTCAAAAGTTAGGTTTCTGGCTGAATTGGGCTCTGCCAACTCTGATATAAGCTTTGGTGTAACTCCTTAGGGAAAGCTCAGATCAGCGAATGGAGTGGTTTTTTAGCTTCCCCGACTCAGGACACCACTAACATATGGATGTGGTTCGAAACTGAGCTCTGGGTCAAAAGTTAGGTTTCTGGCTGAATTGGGCTCCTTTGCCAATTCTGATATAAGCTTTGCTGCAACTCCTCAGGGAAAGCTCAGATCAGCGAATGGACTGGTTTTTTAGCTTCCCTGAATCAGGACACCACTAACATATGGATGTTGTTCGAAACTGAGCTCTGGGTCAAAAGTTACGTTTCTGGCTGAATTGGGCTCCTTTGCCAATTCTGATATAAGCTTTGCTGCAACTCCTCAGGGAAAGCTCAGATCAGCGAATGGAGTGGTTTTTTACCTTCCCCTAATCAGGACACCACTAACATATGGATGTGGTTCGAAACTGAGCTCTGGGTCAAAAGTTAGGTTTCTGGCTGAATTGGGCTCCTTTGCCAATTCTGATATAAGCTTTGCTGCAACTCCTCGGGGAAAGCTCAGATCAGCGAATGGAATGCTTTTTTAGCTTCCCCGACTCAGGACACCTCTAACATATGAATCTGGTTCGAAACTGAGCTCTGGGTCAAAAGTTAGGTTTCTGTCTGAATTGGGCTCTGCCAATTCTGATATAAGCTTTGGTGTAACTCCTCAGGGAAAGCTCAGATCAGCGAATGGAGTGGTTTTTTAGCTTCCCCGACTCCAGACACCACTAACATATGAACGTGGTTCGAAACTGAGCTCTGGGTCAAAAGTTAGGTTCTGGCTGAATTGGGCTCCTTTGCCAATTCTGATATAAGCTTTGGTGCAACTCCTCAGGGAAAGCTCAGATCAGCGAAAGGAATGGTTTTTTAGCTTCCCCGACTCAGGACACCACTAACATATGAATGTGGTTCGAAACTGAGCTCTGGGTCAAAAGTTAGGTTTCTGGCTGAATTGGGCTCTGCCAACTCTGATATAAGCTTTGGTGTAACTCCTTAGGGAAAGCTCAGATCAGCGAATGGAGTGGTTTTTTAGCTTCCCCGACTCAGGACACCACTAACATATGGATGTGGTTCGAAACTGAGCTCTGGGTCAAAAGTTAGGTTTCTGGCTGAATTGGGCTCCTTTGCCAATTCTGATATAAGCTTTGCTGCAACTCCTCAGGGAAAGCTCAGATCAGCGAATGGAGTAGTTTTTTACCTTCCCCTAATCAGGACACCACTAACATATGGATGTGGTTCGAAACTGAGCTCTGGGTCAAAAGTTAGGTTTCTGGCTGAATTGGGCTCCTTTGCCAATTCTGATATAAGCTTTGCTGCAACTCCTCGGGGAAAGCTCAGATCAGCGAATGGAATGCTTTTTTAGCTTCCCCGACTCAGGACACCTCTAACATATGAATCTGGTTCGAAACTCAGCTCTGGGTCAAAAGTTAGGTTTCTGTCTGAATTGGGCTCTGCCAATTCTGATATAAGCTTTGGTGTAACTCCTCAGGGAAAACTCAGATCAGCGAATGGAGTGGTTTTTTAGCTTCCCCGACTCCAGACACCACTAACATATGAACGTGGTTCGAAACTGAGCTCTGGGTCAAAAGTTAGGTTCTGGCTGAATTGGGCTCCTTTCCCAATTCTGATATAAGCTTTGGTGCAACTCCTCAGGGAAAGCTCAGATCAGCGAATGGAGTGGTTTTTTAGCTTCCCCTAATCAGGACACCACTAACATATGGATGTGGTTCGAAACTGAGCTCTGGGTCAAAAGTTAGGTTTCTGGCTGAATTGGGCTCCTTTGCCAATTCTGATATAAGCTTTGCTGCAACTCCTCGGGGAAAGCTCAGATCAGCGAATGGAATGCTTTTTTAGCTTCCCCGACTCAGGACACCTCTAACATATGAATCTGGTTCGAAACTGAGCTCTGGGTCAAAAGTTAGGTTTCTGGCTGAACTGGGCTCCTTTGCCAATTCTCATATAAGCTTTGCTGCAACTCCTCGGGGAAAGCTCATATCAGCGAATGGAATGCTTTTTTAGCTTCCCCGACTCAGGACACCTCTAACGTATGAATCTGGTTCGAAACTGAGCTCTGGGTCAAAAGTTAGGTTTCTGGCTGAATTGGGCTCTTTTGCCCATTCTGATGTAAGCTTTGGTCTATCTCCTCAGGGAAAGCTCAGATCAGCGAATGGAGTGGTTTTTTAGCTTCCCTGAATCAGGACACCACTAACGTATGGATGGGGTTCGAAACTGAGCTCTGGGTCAAAAGTAACGTTTCTGGCTGAATTGGGCTCTTTTGCCAATTCTGATATTAGCTTTGGTCTATCTCCTCAGGGGAAGCTCAGATCAGGGAAGGGAGTGGTTTTTTAGCTTCCCCGACTCAGGACACCACTAACATATGGATGTGGTTCGAAACTGAGCTCTGGGTCAAAAGTTAGGTTTCTGGCTGAATTGGGCTCCTTTGCCAATTCTGATATAAGCTTTGCTGCAACTCCTCAGGGAAAGCTCAGATCAGCGAATGGAGTGGTTTTTTAGCTTCCCCTAATCAGGACACCACTAACATATGGATGTGGTTCAAAACTGAGCTCTGGGTCAAAAGTTAGGTTTCTGGCTGAATTGGGCTCCTTTGCCAATTCTGATATAAGCTTTGCTGCAACTCCTCGGGGAAAGCTCAGATCAGCGAATGGAATGCTTTTTTAGCTTCCCCGACTCAGGACACCTCTAACGTATGAATCTGGTTCGAAACTGAGCTCTGGGTCAAAAGTTAGGTTTCTGGCTGAATTGGGCTCTTTTGCCCATTCTGATGTAAGCTTTGGTCTATCTCCTCAGGGAAAGCTCAGATCAGCGAATGGAGTGGTTTTTTAGCTTCCCTGAATCAGGACACCACTAACGTATGGATGGGGTTCGAAACTGAGCTCTGGGTCAAAAGTAACGTTTCTGGCTGAATTGGGCTCTTTTGCCAATTCTGATATTAGCTTTGGTCTATCTCCTCAGGGGAAGCTCAGATCAGGGAAGGGAGTGGTTTTTTAGCTTCCCCGACTCAGGACACCACTAACATATGGATGTGGTTCGAAACTGAGCTCTGGGTCAAAAGTTAGGTTTCTGGCTGAATTGGGCTCCTTTGCCAATTCTGATATAAGCTTTGCTGCAACTCCTCAGGGAAAGCTCAGATCAGCGAATGGAGTGGTTTTTTAGCTTCCCCTAATCAGGACACCACTAACATATGGATGTGGTTCAAAACTGAGCTCTGGGTCAAAAGTTAGGTTTCTGGCTGAATTGGGCTCCTTTGCCAATTCTGATATAAGCTTTGCTGCAACTCCTCGGGGAAAGCTCAGATCAGCGAATGGAATGCTTTTTTAGCTTCCCCGACTCAGGACACCTCTAACATATGAATCTGGTTCGAAACTGAGCTCTGGGTCAAAAGCTACGTTTCTGGCTGAATTGGGCTCTTTTGCCCATTCTGATGTAAGCTTTGGTCTATCTCCTCAGGGAAAGCTTAATTCAGCGAATGGAGTGGTTTTTTAGCTTCCCCTAATCAGGACACAACTAACATATGGATGTGGTTCGAAACTGAGTTCTGGGTCAAAAGTTAGGTTTCTGGCTGAATTGGGCTCCTTTGCCAATTCTGATATAAGCTTTTCTGCAACTCCTCAGGGAAAGCTCAGATCAGCGAATGGAATGCTTTTTTAGCTTCCCCGACTCAGGACACCTCTAACATATGGATGTGGTTCGAAACTGAGCTCTGGGTCAAAAGTTACCTTTCTGGGTGAATTGAGCTCTTTTGCCAATTCGGATATCAGCTTTGGTCCTACTCCTCAGGGAAAGCTCAGATCAGCGAATGGAGTGGTTTTTTAGCTTCCCCTAATCAGGACACAACTAACATATGGATGTGGTTCGAAACTGAGCTCTGGGTCAAAAGTTAGGTTTCTGGCTGAATTGGGCTCCTTTGCCAATTCTGATATAAGCTTTTCTGCAACTCCTCAGGGAAAGCTCAGATCAGCGAATGGAATGCTTTTTTAGCTTCCCCGACTCAGTACACCTCTAACATATGGATGTGGTTCGAAACTGAGCTCTGGGTCAAAAGTTACCTTTCTGGGTGAATTGAGCTCTTTTGCCAATTCGGATATCAGCTTTGGTCCTACTCCTCAGGGAAAGCTCAGATCAGCAAATGGAGTGGTTTTTTAGCTTCCCCGACTCCAGACACCACTAACATATGAACGTGGTTCGAAACTGAGCTCTGGGTCAAAAGTTAGGTTCTGGCTGAATTGGGCTCCTTTCCCAATTCTGATATAAGCTTTGGTGCAACTCCTCAGGGAAAGCTCAGATCAGCGAATGGAGTGGTTTTTTAGCTTCCCCTAATCAGGACACCACTAACATATGGATGTGGTTCGAAACTGAGCTCTGGGTCAAAAGTTAGGTTTCTGGCTGAATTGGGCTCCTTTGCCAATTCTGATATAAGCTTTGCTGCAACTCCTCGGGGAAAGCTCAGATCAGCGAATGGAATGCTTTTTTAGCTTCCCCGACTCAGGACACCTCTAACATATGAATCTGGTTCGAAACTGAGCTCTGGGTCAAAAGTTAGGTTTCTGGCTGAACTGGGCTCCTTTGCCAATTCTCATATAAGCTTTGCTGCAACTCCTCGGGGAAAGCTCATATCAGCGAATGGAATGCTTTTTTAGCTTCCCCGACTCAGGACACCTCTAACGTATGAATCTGGTTCGAAACTGAGCTCTGGGTCAAAAGTTAGGTTTCTGGCTGAATTGGGCTCTTTTGCCCATTCTGATGTAAGCTTTGGTCTATCTCCTCAGGGAAAGCTCAGATCAGCGAATGGAGTGGTTTTTTAGCTTCCCTGAATCAGGACACCACTAACGTATGGATGGGGTTCGAAACTGAGCTCTGGGTCAAAAGTAACGTTTCTGGCTGAATTGGGCTCTTTTGCCAATTCTGATATTAGCTTTGGTCTATCTCCTCAGGGGAAGCTCAGATCAGGGAAGGGAGTGGTTTTTTAGCTTCCCCGACTCAGGACACCACTAACATATGGATGTGGTTCGAAACTGAGCTCTGGGTCAAAAGTTAGGTTTCTGGCTGAATTGGGCTCCTTTGCCAATTCTGATATAAGCTTTGCTGCAACTCCTCAGGGAAAGCTCAGATCAGCGAATGGAGTGGTTTTTTAGCTTCCCCTAATCAGGACACCACTAACATATGGATGTGGTTCAAAACTGAGCTCTGGGTCAAAAGTTAGGTTTCTGGCTGAATTGGGCTCCTTTGCCAATTCTGATATAAGCTTTGCTGCAACTCCTCGGGGAAAGCTCAGATCAGCGAATGGAATGCTTTTTTAGCTTCCCCGACTCAGGACACCTCTAACGTATGAATCTGGTTCGAAACTGAGCTCTGGGTCAAAAGTTAGGTTTCTGGCTGAATTGGGCTCTTTTGCCCATTCTGATGTAAGCTTTGGTCTATCTCCTCAGGGAAAGCTCAGATCAGCGAATGGAGTGGTTTTTTAGCTTCCCTGAATCAGGACACCACTAACGTATGGATGGGGTTCGAAACTGAGCTCTGGGTCAAAAGTAACGTTTCTGGCTGAATTGGGCTCTTTTGCCAATTCTGATATTAGCTTTGGTCTATCTCCTCAGGGGAAGCTCAGATCAGGGAAGGGAGTGGTTTTTTAGCTTCCCCGACTCAGGACACCACTAACATATGGATGTGGTTCGAAACTGAGCTCTGGGTCAAAAGTTAGGTTTCTGGCTGAATTGGGCTCCTTTGCCAATTCTGATATAAGCTTTGCTGCAACTCCTCAGGGAAAGCTCAGATCAGCGAATGGAGTGGTTTTTTAGCTTCCCCTAATCAGGACACCACTAACATATGGATGTGGTTCAAAACTGAGCTCTGGGTCAAAAGTTAGGTTTCTGGCTGAATTGGGCTCCTTTGCCAATTCTGATATAAGCTTTGCTGCAACTCCTCGGGGAAAGCTCAGATCAGCGAATGGAATGCTTTTTTAGCTTCCCCGACTCAGGACACCTCTAACATATGAATCTGGTTCGAAACTGAGCTCTGGGTCAAAAGCTACGTTTCTGGCTGAATTGGGCTCTTTTGCCCATTCTGATGTAAGCTTTGGTCTATCTCCTCAGGGAAAGCTTAATTCAGCGAATGGAGTGGTTTTTTAGCTTCCCCTAATCAGGACACAACTAACATATGGATGTGGTTCGAAACTGAGTTCTGGGTCAAAAGTTAGGTTTCTGGCTGAATTGGGCTCCTTTGCCAATTCTGATATAAGCTTTTCTGCAACTCCTCAGGGAAAGCTCAGATCAGCGAATGGAATGCTTTTTTAGCTTCCCCGACTCAGGACACCTCTAACATATGGATGTGGTTCGAAACTGAGCTCTGGGTCAAAAGTTACCTTTCTGGGTGAATTGAGCTCTTTTGCCAATTCGGATATCAGCTTTGGTCCTACTCCTCAGGGAAAGCTCAGATCAGCGAATGGAGTGGTTTTTTAGCTTCCCCTAATCAGGACACAACTAACATATGGATGTGGTTCGAAACTGAGCTCTGGGTCAAAAGTTAGGTTTCTGGCTGAATTGGGCTCCTTTGCCAATTCTGATATAAGCTTTTCTGCAACTCCTCAGGGAAAGCTCAGATCAGCGAATGGAATGCTTTTTTAGCTTCCCCGACTCAGTACACCTCTAACATATGGATGTGGTTCGAAACTGAGCTCTGGGTCAAAAGTTACCTTTCTGGGTGAATTGAGCTCTTTTGCCAATTCGGATATCAGCTTTGGTCCTACTCCTCAGGGAAAGCTCAGATCAGCAAATGGAGTGGTTTTTTAGCTTCCCCGACTCAGGTCACCACTAACATATGGATGTGGTTCGAAACTGAGCTCTGGGTCAAATGTTACCTTTCTGGCTGAATTGGGCTCTTTTGCCAATTCTGATATTAGCTTTGGTCCAACTCCTCAGAAAGCTCAGATCAGCGAATGGAGTGGTTTTTTAGCTTCCCCTAATCAGGATACCACTAACATATGGATGTGGTTCGAAACTGAGCTCTGGGTCAAAAGTTAGGTTTCTGGCTGAATTGGGCTCCTTTGCCAATTCTGATATAAGCTTTGCTGCAACTCCTCGGGGAAAGCTCACATCAGCGAATGGAATGCTTTTTTAGCTTCCCCGACTCAGGACACCTCAAACATATGAATCTGGTTCGAAACTGAGCTCTGGGTCAAAAGTTCGGTTTCTGTCCGAATTGGGCTCTGCCAATTCTGATATAAGCTTTGGTGTAACTCCTCAGGGAAAGCTTAGATCAGCGAATGGAGTGGTTTTTTAGCTTCCCCGACTCCGGACACCACTAACATATGAATGTGGTTCGAAACTGAGCTCTGGGTCAAAAGTTAGGTTCTGGCTGAATTGGGCTCCTTTGCCAATTCTGATATAAGCTTTGCTGCAACTCCTCAGGGAAAGCTCAGATCAGCGAAAGGAATGGTTTTTTAGCTTCCCCGACTCAGGACACCACTAACATATGAATGTGGTTCGAAACTGAGCTCTGGGTCAAAAGTTAGGTTTCTGGCTGAATTGGGCTCTGCCAACTCTGATATAAGCTTTGGTGTAACTCCTTAGGGAAAGCTCAGATAAGCGAATGGAGTGGTTTTTTAGCTTCCCCGACTCAGGACACCACTAACATATGGATGTGGTTCGAAACTGAGCTCTGGGTCAAAAGTTACGTTTCTGGCTGAATTGGGCTTTTTTGCCAATTCTGATATAAGCTTTGGTATATCTCCTCAGGGAAAGCTCAGATCAGCGAATGGAGTGGTTTTTTAGCTTCCCTGAATCAGGACACCACTAACATATGGATGTTGTTCGAAACTGAGCTCTGGGTCAAAAGTTACGTTTCTGGCTGAATTGGGCTCCTTTGCCAATTCTGATATAAGCTTTGCTGCAACTCCTCAGGGAAAGCTCAGATCAGCGAATGGAGTGGTTTTTTAGCTTCCCCGACTCCGGACACCACTAACATATGAATCTGGTTCGAAACTGAGCTCTGGGTCAAAAGTTAGGTTTCTGGCTGAATTGGGCTCCTTTGCCAATTCTGATATAAGCTTTGCTGCAACTCCTCGGGGAAAGCTCAGATCAGCGAATGGAATGCTTTTTTAGCTTCCCCGACTCAGGACACCTCTAACATATGAATCTGGTTCGAAACTGAGCTCTGGGTCAAAAGTTACGTTTCTGGCTGAATTGGGCTCTCTTGCCCATTCTGATGTAAGCTTTGGTCTATCTCCTCAGGGAAAGCTTAGATCAGCGAATGGAGTGGTTTTTTAGCTTCCCCTAATCAGGACACAACTAACATATGGATGTGGTTCGAAACTGAGCTCTGGGTCAAAAGTTAGGTTTCTGGCTGAATTGGGCTCCTTTGCCAATTCTGATATAAGGTTTTCTGCAACTCCTCAGGGAAAGCTCAGATCAGCGAATGGAATGCTTTTTTAGCTTCCCCGACTCAGGACACCTCTAACATATGGATGTGGTTCGAAACTGAGCTCTGGGTCAAAAGTTACCTTTCTGGGTGAATTGAGCTCTTTTGCCAATTCGGATATCAGCTTTGGTCCTACTCCTCAGGGAAAGCTCAGATCAGCAAATGGAGTGGTTTTTTAGCTTCCCCGACTCAGGTCACCACTAACATATGGATGTGGTTCGAAACTGAGCTCTGGGTCAAATGTTACCTTTCTGGCTGAATTGGGCTCTTTTGCCAATTCTGATATTAGCTTTGGTCCAACTCCTCAGAAAGCTCAGATCAGCGAATGGAGTGGTTTTTTAGCTTCCCCTAATCAGGATACCACTAACATATGGATGTGGTTCGAAACTGAGCTCTGGGTCAAAAGTTAGGTTTCTGGCTGAATTGGGCTCCTTTGCCAATTCTGATATAAGCTTTGCTGCAACTCCTCGGGGAAAGCTCAGATCAGCGAATGGAATGCTTTTTTAGCTTCCCCGACTCAGGACACCTCAAACATATGAATCTGGTTCGAAACTGAGCTCTGGGTCAAAAGTTAGGTTTCTGTCCGAATTGGGCTCTGCCAATTCTGATATAAGCTTTGGTGTAACTCCTCAGGGAAAGCTTAGATCAGCGAATGGAGTGGTTTTTTAGCTTCCCCGACTCCGGACACCACTAACATATGAATGTGGTTCGAAACTGAGCTCTGGGTCAAAAGTTAGGTTCTGGCTGAATTGGGCTCCTTTGCCAATTCTGATATAAGCTTTGCTGCAACTCCTCAGGGAAAGCTCAGATCAGCGAAAGGAATGGTTTTTTAGCTTCCCCGACTCAGGACACCACTAACATATGAATGTGGTTCGAAACTGAGCTCTGGGTCAAAAGTTAGGTTTCTGGCTGAATTGGGCTCTGCCAACTCTGATATAAGCTTTGGTGTAACTCCTTAGGGAAAGCTCAGATAAGCGAATGGAGTGGTTTTTTAGCTTCCCCGACTCAGGACACCACTAACATATGGATGTGGTTCGAAACTGAGCTCTGGGTCAAAAGTTACGTTTCTGGCTGAATTGGGCTTTTTTGCCAATTCTGATATAAGCTTTGGTATATCTCCTCAGGGAAAGCTCAGATCAGCGAATGGAGTGGTTTTTTAGCTTCCCTGAATCAGGACACCACTAACATATGGATGTTGTTCGAAACTGAGCTCTGGGTCAAAAGTTACGTTTCTGGCTGAATTGGGCTCCTTTGCCAATTCTGATATAAGCTTTGCTGCAACTCCTCAGGGAAAGCTCAGATCAGCGAATGGAGTGGTTTTTTAGCTTCCCCGACTCCGGACACCACTAACATATGAATCTGGTTCGAAACTGAGCTCTGGGTCAAAAGTTAGGTTTCTGGCTGAATTGGGCTCCTTTGCCAATTCTGATATAAGCTTTGCTGCAACTCCTCGGGGAAAGCTCAGATCAGCGAATGGAATGCTTTTTTAGCTTCCCCGACTCAGGACACCTCTAACATATGAATCTGGTTCGAAACTGAGCTCTGGGTCAAAAGTTACGTTTCTGGCTGAATTGGGCTCTCTTGCCCATTCTGATGTAAGCTTTGGTCTATCTCCTCAGGGAAAGCTTAGATCAGCGAATGGAGTGGTTTTTTAGCTTCCCCTAATCAGGACACAACTAACATATGGATGTGGTTCGAAACTGAGCTCTGGGTCAAAAGTTACGTTTCTGGCTGAATTGGGCTCCTTTGCCAATTCTGATATAAGGTTTTCTGCAACTCCTCAGGGAAAGCTCAGATCAGCGAATGGAATGCTTTTTTAGCTTCCCCGACTCAGGACACCTCTAACATATGGATGTGGTTCGAAACTGAGCTCTGGGTCAAAAGTTACCTTTCTGGGTGAATTGAGCTCTTTTGCCAATTCGGATATCAGCTTTGGTCCTACTCCTCAGGGAAAGCTCAGATCAGCGAATGGAGTGGTTTTTTAGCTTCCCCTAATCAGGACACAACTAACATATGGATGTGGTTCGAAACTGAGCTCTGGGTCAAAAGTTAGGTTTCTGGCTGAATTGGGCTCCTTTGCCAATTCTGATATAAGCTTTTCTGCAACTCCTCAGGGAAAGCTCAGATCAGCGAATGGAATGCTTTTTTAGCTTCACTGACTCAGTACACCTCTAACATATGAATCTGGTTCGAAACTGAGCTCTGGGTCAAAAGTTACGTTTCTGGCTGAATTGGGCTCTCTTGCCCATTCTGATGTAAGCTTTGGTCTATCTCCTCAGGGAAAGCTTAGATCAGCGAATGGAGTGGTTTTTTAGCTTCCCCTAATCAGGACACAACTAACATATGGATGTGGTTCGAAACTGAGCTCTGGGTCAAAAGTTACGTTTCTGGCTGAATTGGGCTCCTTTGCCAATTCTGATATAAGCTTTTCTGCAACTCCTCAGGGAAAGCTCAGATCAGCGAATGGAATGCTTTTTTAGCTTCCCCGACTCAGGACACCTCTAACATATGGATGTGGTTCGAAACTGAGCTCTGGGTCAAAAGTTACCTTTCTGGGTGAATTGAGCTCTTTTGCCAATTCGGATATCAGCTTTGGTCCTACTCCTCAGGGAAAGCTCAGATCAGCGAATGGAGTGGTTTTTTAGCTTCCCCTAATCAGGACACAACTAACATATGGATGTGGTTCGAAACTGAGCTCTGGGTCAAAAGTTAGGTTTCTGGCTGAATTGGGCTCCTTTGCCAATTCTGATATAAGCTTTTCTGCAACTCCTCAGGGAAAGCTCAGATCAGCGAATGGAATGCTTTTTTAGCTTCACTGACTCAGTACACCTCTAACATATGGATGTGGTTCGAAACTGAGCTCTGGGTCAAAAGTTACCTTTCTGGGTGAATTGAGCTCTTTTGCCAATTCGGATATCAGCTTTGGTCCTACTCCTCAGGGAAAGCTCAGATCAGCGAATGGAGTGGTTTTTTAGCTTCCCCTAATCAGGACACAACTAACATATGGATGTGGTTCGAAACTGAGCTCTGGGTCAAAAGTTACCTTTCTGGCTGAATTGGGCTCTTTTGCCAATTCTGATATTAGCTTTGGTCCAACTCCTCAGAAAGCTCAGATCAGCGAATGGAGTGGTTTTTTAGCTTCCCCTAATCAGGATACCACTAACATATGGATGTGGTTCGAAACTGAGCTCTGGGTCAAAAGTTAGGTTTCTGGCTGAATTGGGCTCTGCCAACTCTGATATAAGCTTTGGTGTAACTCCTTAGGGAAAGCTCAGATCAGCGAATGGAGTGGTTTTTTAGCTTCCCCGACTCAGGACACCACTAACATATGGATGTGGTTCGAAACTGAGCTCTGGGTCAAAAGTTACGTTTCTGGCTGAATTGGGCTTTTTTGCCCCTTCTGATATAAGCTTTGGTATATCTCCTCAGGGAAAGCTCAGATCAGCGAATGGAGTGGTTTTTTAGCTTCCCTGAATCAGGACACCACTAACATATGGATGTTGTTCGAAACTGAGCTCTGGGTCAAAAGTTACGTTTCTGGCTGAATTGGGCTCCTTTGCCAATTCTGATATAAGCTTTGCTGCAACTCCTCAGGGAAAGCTCAGATCAGCGAATGGAGTGGTTTTTTAGCTTCCCCGACTCAGGTCACCACTAACATATGGATGTGGTTCGAAACTGAGCTCTGGGTCAAAAGTTACCTTTCTGGCTGAATTGGGCTCTTTTGCCAATTCTGATATTAGCTTTGGTCCAACTCCTCAGAAAGCTCAGATCAGCGAATGGAGTGGTTTTTTAGCTTCCCCTAATCAGGATACCACTAACATATGGATGTGGTTCGAAACTGAGCTCTGGGTCAAAAGTTAGGTTTCTGGCTGAATTGGGCTCTGCCAACTCTGATATAAGCTTTGGTGTAACTCCTTAGGGAAAGCTCAGATCAGCGAATGGAGTGGTTTTTTAGCTTCCCCGACTCAGGACACCACTAACATATGGATGTGGTTCGAAACTGAGCTCTGGGTCAAAAGTTACGTTTCTGGCTGAATTGGGCTTTTTTGCCCCTTCTGATATAAGCTTTGGTATATCTCCTCAGGGAAAGCTCAGATCAGCGAATGGAGTGGTTTTTTAGCTTCCCTGAATCAGGACACCACTAACATATGAATCTGGTTCGAAACTGAGCTCTGGGTCAAAAGTTACGTTTCTGGCTGAATTGGGCTCCTTCGCCAATTCTGATATAAGCTTTGCTGCAACTCCTCAGGGAAAGCTCAGATCAGCGAATGGAGTGGTTTTTTAGCTTCCCCTAATCAGGACACCACTAACATATGGATGTGGTTCGAAACTGAGCTCTGGGTCAAAAGTTAGGTTTCTGGCTGAATTGGGCTCCTTTGCCAATTCTGATATAAGCTTTGCTGCAACTCCTCGGGGAAAGCTCAGATCAGCGAATGGAATGCTTTTTTAGCTTCCCCTAATCAGGACACCTCTAACATATGAATCTGGTTCGAAACTGAGCTCTGGGTCAAAAGTTACGTTTCTGGCTGAATTGGGCTCTCTTGCCCATTCTGATGTAAGCTTTGGTCTATCTCCTCAGGGAAAGCTTAGATCAGCGAATGGAGTGGTTTTTTAGCTTCCCCTAATCAGGACACAACTAACATATGGATGTGGTTCGAAACTGAGCTCTGGGTCAAAAGTTAGGTTTCTGGCTGAATTGGGCTCCTTTGCCAATTCTGATATAAGCTTTTCTGCAACTCCTCAGGGAAAGCTCAGATCAGCGAATGGAATGCTTTTTTAGCTTCCCCGACTCAGGACACCTCTAACATATGGATGTGGTTCGAAACTGAGCTCTGGGTCAAAAGTTACCTTTCTGGGTGAATTGAGCTCTTTTGCCAATTCGGATATCAGCTTTGGTCCTACTCCTCAGGGAAAGCTCAGATCAGCGAATGGAGTGGTTTTTTAGCTTCCCCTAATCAGGACACAACTAACATATGGATGTGGTTCGAAACTGAGCTCTGGGTCAAAAGTTAGGTTTCTTGCTGAATTGGGCTCCTTTGCCAATTCTGATATAAGCTTTTCTGCAACTCCTCAGGGAAAGCTCAGATCAGCGAATGGAATGCTTTTTTAGCTTCACTGACTCAGTACACCTCTAACATATGGATGTGGTTCGAAACTGAGCTCTGGGTCAAAAGTTACCTTTCTGGGTGAATTGAGCTCTTTTGCCAATTCGGATATCAGCTTTGGTCCTACTCCTCAGGGAAAGCTCAGATCAGCGAATGGAGTGGTTTTTTAGCTTCCCCTAATCAGGACACAACTAACATATGGATGTGGTTCGAAACTGAGCTCTGGGTCAAAAGTTACCTTTCTGGCTGAATTGGGCTCTTTTGCCAATTCTGATATTAGCTTTGGTCCAACTCCTCAGAAAGCTCAGATCAGCGAATGGAGTGGTTTTTTAGCTTCCCCTAATCAGGATACCACTAACATATGGATGTGGTTCGAAACTGAGCTCTGGGTCAAAAGTTAGGTTTCTGGCTGAATTGGGCTCTGCCAACTCTGATATAAGCTTTGGTGTAACTCCTTAGGGAAAGCTCAGATCAGCGAATGGAGTGGTTTTTTAGCTTCCCCGACTCAGGACACCACTAACATATGGATGTGGTTCGAAACTGAGCTCTGGGTCAAAAGTTACGTTTCTGGCTGAATTGGGCTTTTTTGCCCCTTCTGATATAAGCTTTGGTATATCTCCTCAGGGAAAGCTCAGATCAGCGAATGGAGTGGTTTTTTAGCTTCCCTGAATCAGGACACCACTAACATATGGATGTTGTTCGAAACTGAGCTCTGGGTCAAAAGTTACGTTTCTGGCTGAATTGGGCTCCTTTGCCAATTCTGATATAAGCTTTGCTGCAACTCCTCAGGGAAAGCTCAGATCAGCGAATGGAGTGGTTTTTTAGCTTCCCCGACTCAGGTCACCACTAACATATGGATGTGGTTCGAAACTGAGCTCTGGGTCAAAAGTTACCTTTCTGGCTGAATTGGGCTCTTTTGCCAATTCTGATATTAGCTTTGGTCCAACTCCTCAGAAAGCTCAGATCAGCGAATGGAGTGGTTTTTTAGCTTCCCCTAATCAGGATACCACTAACATATGGATGTGGTTCGAAACTGAGCTCTGGGTCAAAAGTTAGGTTTCTGGCTGAATTGGGCTCTGCCAACTCTGATATAAGCTTTGGTGTAACTCCTTAGGGAAAGCTCAGATCAGCGAATGGAGTGGTTTTTTAGCTTCCCCGACTCAGGACACCACTAACATATGGATGTGGTTCGAAACTGAGCTCTGGGTCAAAAGTTACGTTTCTGGCTGAATTGGGCTTTTTTGCCCCTTCTGATATAAGCTTTGGTATATCTCCTCAGGGAAAGCTCAGATCAGCGAATGGAGTGGTTTTTTAGCTTCCCTGAATCAGGACACCACTAACATATGGATGTTGTTCGAAACTGAGCTCTGGGTCAAAAGTTACGTTTCTGGCTGAATTGGGCTCCTTCGCCAATTCTGATATAAGCTTTGCTGCAACTCCTCAGGGAAAGCTCAGATCAGCGAATGGAGTGGTTTTTTAGCTTCCCCTAATCAGGACACCACTAACATATGGATGTGGTTCGAAACTGAGCTCTGGGTCAAAAGTTAGGTTTCTGGCTGAATTGGGCTCCTTTGCCAATTCTGATATAAGCTTTGCTGCAACTCCTCGGGGAAAGCTCAGATCAGCGAATGGAATGCTTTTTTAGCTTCCCCGACTCAGGACACCTCTAACATATGAATCTGGTTCGAAACTGAGCTCTGGGTCAAAAGTTACGTTTCTGGCTGAATTGGGCTCTCTTGCCCATTCTGATGTAAGCTTTGGTCTATCTCCTCAGGGAAAGCTTAGATCAGCGAATGGAGTGGTTTTTTAGCTTCCCCTAATCAGGACACAACTAACATATGGATGTGGTTCGAAACTGAGCTCTGGGTCAAAAGTTAGGTTTCTGGCTGAATTGGGCTCCTTTGCCAATTCTGATATAAGCTTTTCTGCAACTCCTCAGGGAAAGCTCAGATCAGCGAATGGAATGCTTTTTTAGCTTCCCCGACTCAGGACACCTCTAACATATGGATGTGGTTCGAAACTGAGCTCTGGGTCAAAAGTTACCTTTCTGGGTGAATTGAGCTCTTTTGCCAATTCGGATATCAGCTTTGGTCCTACTCCTCAGGGAAAGCTCAGATCAGCGAATGGAGTGGTTTTTTAGCTTCCCCTAATCAGGACACAACTAACATATGGATGTGGTTCGAAACTGAGCTCTGGGTCAAAAGTTAGGTTTCTGGCTGAATTGGGCTCCTTTGCCAATTCTGATATAAGCTTTTCTGCAACTCCTCAGGGAAAGCTCAGATCAGCGAATGGAATGCTTTTTTAGCTTCACTGACTCAGTGCACCTCTAACATATGGAAGTGGTTCGAAACTGAGCTCTGGGTCAAAAGTTACCTTTCTGGGTGAATTGAGCTCTTTTGCCAATTCGGATATCAGCTTTGGTCCTACTCCTCAGGGAAAGCTCAGATCAGCGAATGGAGTGGTTTTTTAGCTTCCCCGACTCAGGTCACCACTAACATATGGATGTGGTTCGAAACTGAGCTCTGGGTCAAAAGTTACCTTTCTGGCTGAATTGGGCTCTTTTGCCAATTCTGATATTAGCTTTGGTCCAACTCCTCAGAAAGCTCAGATCAGCGAATGGAGTGGTTTTTTAGCTTCCCCTAATCAGGATACCACTAACATATGGATGTGGTTCGAAACTGAGCTCTGGGTCAAAAGTTAGGTTTCTGGCTGAATTGGGCTCCTTTGCCAATTCTGATATAAGCTTTGCTGCAACTCCTCGGGGAAAGCTCAGATCAGCGAATGGAATGCTTATTTAGCTTCCCCGACTCAGGACACCTCAAACATATGAATCTGGTTCGAAACTGAGCTCTGGGTCAAAAGTTAGGTTTCTGGCTGAATTGGGCTCTGCCAACTCTGATATAAGCTTTGGTGTAACTCCTTAGGGAAAGCTCAGATCAGCGAATGGAGTGGTTTTTTAGCTTCCCCGACTCAGGACACCACTAACATATGGATTTGGTTCGAAACTGAGCTCTGGGTCAAATGTTACGTTTCTGGCTGAATTGGGCTGTTTTGCCCCTTCTGATATAAGCTTTGGTATATCTCCTCAGGGAAAGCTCAGATCAGCGAATGGAGTTGTTTTTTAGCTTCCCTGAATCAGGACACCACTAACATATGGATGTTGTTCGAAACTGAGCTCTGGGTCAAAAGTTACGTTTCTGGCTGAATTGGGCTCCTTTGCCAATTCTGATATAAGCTTTGCTGCAACTCCTCAGGGAAAGCTCAGATCAGCGAATGGAGTGGTTTTTTAGCTTCCCCTAATCAGGACACCACTAACATATGGATGTGGTTCGAAACTGAGCTCTGGGTCAAAAGTTAGGTTTCTGGCTGAATTGGGCTCCTTTGCCAATTCTGATATAAGCTTTGCTGCAACTCCTCGGGGAAAGCTCAGATCAGCGAATGGAATGCTTTTTTAGCTTCCCCGACTCAGGACACCTCTAACATATGAATCTGGTTCGAAACTGAGCTCTGGGTCAAAAGTTAGGTTTCTGGCTGAATTGGGCTCCTTTGCCAATTCTCATATAAGCTTTGCTGCAACTCCTCGGGGAAAGCTCATATCAGCGAATGGAATGCTTTTTTAGCTTCCCCGACTCAGGACACCTCTAACGTATGAATCTGGTTCGAAACTGAGCTCTGGGTCAAAAGTTAGGTTTCTGGCTGAATTGGGCTCTTTTGCCCATTCTGATGTAAGCTTTGGTCTATCTCCTCAGGGAAAGCTCAGATCAGCGAATGGAGTGGTTTTTTAGCTTCCCTTAATCAGGACACCACTAACATATGGATGGGGTTCGAAAATGAGCTCTGGGTCAAAAGTAACGTTTCTGGCTGAATTGGGCTCTTTTGCCAATTCTGATATTAGCTTTGGTCTATCTCCTCAGGGGAAGCTCAGATCAGGGAAGGGAGTGGTTTTTTAGCTTCCCCGACTCAGGACACCACTAACATATGGATGTGGTTCGAAACTGAGCTCTGGGTCAAAAGTTAGGTTTCTGGCTGAATTGGGCTCCTTTGCCAATTCTGATATAAGCTTTGCTGCAACTCCTCAGGGAAAGCTCAGATCAGCGAATGGAGTGGTTTTTTAGCTTCCCCTAATCAGGACACCACTAACATATGGATGTGGTTCAAAACTGAGCTCTGGGTCAAAAGTAACGTTTCTGGCTGAATTGGGCTCTTTTGCCAATTCTGATATTAGCTTTGGTCTATCTCCTCAGGGGAAGCTCAGATCAGGGAAGGGAGTGGTTTTTTAGCTTCCCCGACTCAGGACACCACTAACATATGGATGTGGTTCGAAACTGAGCTCTGGGTCAAAAGTTAGGTTTCTGGCTGAATTGGGCTCCTTTGCCAATTCTGATATAAGCTTTGCTGCAACTCCTCAGGGAAAGCTCAGATCAGCGAATGGAGTGGTTTTTTAGCTTCCCCTAATCAGGACACCACTAACATATGGATGTGGTTCAAAACTGAGCTCTGGGTCAAAAGTTAGGTTTCTGGCTGAATTGGGCTCCTTTGCCAATTCTGATATAAGCTTTTCTGCAACTCCTCAGGGAAAGCTCAGATCAGCGAATGGAATGCTTTTTTAGCTTCCCCGACTCAGGACACCTCTAACATATGGATGTGGTTCGAAACTGAGCTCTGGGTCAAAAGTTACCTTTCTGGGTGAATTGAGCTCTTTTGCCAATTCGGATATCAGCTTTGGTCCTACTCCTCAGGGAAAGCTCAGATCAGCGAATGGAGTGGTTTTTTAGCTTCCCCTAATCAGGACACAACTAACATATGGATGTGGTTCGAAACTGAGCTCTGGGTCAAAAGTTAGGTTTCTGGCTGAATTGGGCTCCTTTGCCAATTCTGATATAAGCTTTTCTGCAACTCCTCAGGGAAAGCTCAGATCAGCGAATGGAATGCTTTTTTAGCTTCACTGACTCAGTACACCTCTAACATATGGAAGTGGTTCGAAACTGAGCTCTGGGTCAAAAGTTACCTTTCTGGGTGAATTGAGCTCTTTTGCCAATTCGGATATCAGCTTTGGTCCTACTCCTCAGGGAAAGCTCAGATCAGCGAATGGAGTGGTTTTTTAGCTTCCCCGACTCAGGTCACCACTAACATATGGATGTGGTTCGAAACTGAGCTCTGGGTCAAAAGTTACCTTTCTGGCTGAATTGGGCTCTTTTGCCAATTCTGATATTAGCTTTGGTCCAACTCCTCAGAAAGCTCAGATCAGCGAATGGAGTGGTTTTTTAGCTTCCCCTAATCAGGATACCACTAACATATGGATGTGGTTCGAAACTGAGCTCTGGGTCAAAAGTTAGGTTTCTGGCTGAATTGGGCTCCTTTGCCAATTCTGATATAAGCTTTGCTGCAACTCCTCGGGGAAAGCTCAGATCAGCGAATGGAATGCTTATTTAGCTTCCCCGACTCAGGACACCTCAAACATATGAATCTGGTTCGAAACTGAGCTCTGGGTCAAAAGTTAGGTTTCTGGCTGAATTGGGCTCTGCCAACTCTGATATAAGCTTTGGTGTAACTCCTTAGGGAAAGCTCAGATCAGCGAATGGAGTGGTTTTTTAGCTTCCCCGACTCAGGACACCACTAACATATGGATTTGGTTCGAAACTGAGCTCTGGGTCAAATGTTACGTTTCTGGCTGAATTGGGCTTTTTTGCCCCTTCTGATATAAGCTTTGGTATATCTCCTCAGGGAAAGCTCAGATCAGCGAATGGAGTGGTTTTTTAGCTTCCCTGAATCAGGACACCACTAACATATGGATGTTGTTCGAAACTGAGCTCTGGGTCAAAAGTTAGGTTTCTGGCTGAATTGGGCTCCTTTGCCAATTCTGATATAAGCTTTGCTGCAACTCCTCGGGGAAAGCTCAGATCAGCGAATGGAATGCTTTTTTAGCTTCCCCGACTCAGGACACCTCTAACATATGAATCTGGTTCGAAACTGAGCTCTGGGTCAAAAGTTAGGTTTCTGGCTGAATTGGGCTCCTTTGCCAATTCTCATATAAGCTTTGCTGCAACTCCTCGGGGAAAGCTCATATCAGCGAATGGAATGCTTTTTTAGCTTCCCCGACTCAGGACACCTCTAACGTATGAATCTGGTTCGAAACTGAGCTCTGGGTCAAAAGTTAGGTTTCTAGCTGAATTGGGCTCTTTTGCCCATTCTGATGTAAGCTTTGGTCTATCTCCTCAGGGAAAGCTCAGATCAGCGAATGGAGTGGTTTTTTAGCTTCCCTGAATCAGGACACCACTAACATATGGATGGGGTTCGAAACTGAGCTCTGGGTCAAAAGTAACGTTTCTGGCTGAATTGGGCTCTTTTGCCAATTCTGATATTAGCTTTGGTCTATCTCCTCAGGGGAAGCTCAGATCAGGAAAGGGAGTGGTTTTTTAGCTTCCCCGACTCAGGACACCACTAACATATGGATGTGGTTCGAAACTGAGCTCTGGGTCAAAAGTTAGGTTTCTGGCTGAATTGGGCTCCTTTGCCAATTCTGATATAAGCTTTGCTGCAACTCCTCAGGGAAAGCTCAGATCAGCGAATGGAGTGGTTTTTTAGCTTCCCCTAATCAGGACACCACTAACATATGGATGTGGTTCAAAACTGAGCTCTGGGTCAAAAGTAACGTTTCTGGCTGAATTGGGCTCTTTTGCCAATTCTGATATTAGCTTTGGTCTATCTCCTCAGGGGAAGCTCAGATCAGGGAAGGGAGTGGTTTTTTAGCTTCCCCGACTCAGGACACCACTAACATATGGATGTGGTTCGAAACTGAGCTCTGGGTCAAAAGTTAGGTTTCTGGCTGAATTGGGCTCCTTTGCCAATTCTGATATAAGCTTTGCTGCAACTCCTCGGGGAAAGCTCAGATCAGCGAATGGAATGCTTTTTTAGCTTCCCCGACTCAGGACACCTCTAACATATGAATCTGGTTCGAAACTGAGCTCTGGGTCAAAAGTTAGGTTTCTGTCTGAATTGGGCTCTGCCAATTCTGATATAAGCTTTGGTGTAACTCCTCAGGGAAAGCTTAGATCAGCGAATGGAGTGGTTTTTTAGCTTCCCCGACTCCGGACACCACTAACATATGAATGTGGTTCGAAACTGAGCTCTGGGTCAAAAGTTAGGTTCTGGCTGAATTGGGCTCCTTTGCCAATTCTGATATAAGCTTTGCTGCAACTCCTCAGGGAAAGCTCAGATCAGCGAAAGGAATGGTTTTTTAGCTTCCCCGACTCAGGACACCACTAACATATGAATGTGGTTCGAAACTGAGCTCTGGGTCAAAAGTTAGGTTTCTGGCTGAATTGGGCTCTGCCAACTCTGATATAAGCTTTGGGGTAACTCCTTAGGGAAAGCTCAGATCAGCGAATGGAGTGGTTTTTTAGCTTCCCCGACTCAGGACACCACTACCATATGGATGTGGTTCGAAACTGAGCTCTGGGTCAAAAGTTACGTTTCTGGCTGAATTGGGCTTTTTTGCCAATTCTGATATAAGCTTTGGTATATCTCCTCAGGGAAAGCTCAGATCAGCGAATGGAGTGGTTTTTTAGCTTCCCCTAATCAGGACACCACTAACATATGGATGTGGTTCGAAACTGAGCTCTGGGTCAAAAGTTAGGTTTCTGGCTGAATTGGGCTCCTTTGCCAATTCTGATATAAGCTTTGCTGCAACTCCTCGGGGAAAGCTCAGATCAGCGAATGGAATGCTTTTTTAGCTTCCCCGACTCAGGACACCTCTAACATATGAATCTGGTTCGAAACTGAGCTCTGGGTCAAAAGTTAGGTTTCTGGCTGAATTGGGCTCCTTTGCCAATTCTCATATAAGCTTTGCTGCAACTCCTCGGGGAAAGCTCATATCAGCGAATGGAATGCTTTTTTAGCTTCCCCGACTCAGGACACCTCTAACGTATGAATCTGGTTCGAAACTGAGCTCTGGGTCAAAAGTTAGGTTTCTGGCTGAATTGGGCTCTTTTGCCCATTCTGCTGTAAGCTTTGGTCTATCTCCTCAGGGAAAGCTCAGATCAGCGAATGGAATGCTTTTTTAGCTTCCCTGAATCAGGACACCACTAACATATGGATGTTGTTCGAAACTGAGCTCTGGGTCAAAAGTTACGTTTCTGGCTGAATTGGGCTCCTTTGCCAATTCTGATATAAGCTTTGCTGCAACTCCTCAGGGAAAGCTCAGATCAGCGAATGGAGTGGTTTTTTAGCTTCCCCTAATCAGGACACCACTAACATATGGATGTGGTTCGAAACTGAGCTCTGGGTCAAAAGTTAGGTTTCTGGCTGAATTGGGCTCCTTTGCCAATTCTGATATAAGCTTTGCTGCAACTCCTCGGGGAAAGCTCAGATCAGCGAATGGAATGCTTTTTTAGCTTCCCCGACTCAGGACACCTCTAACATATGAATCTGGTTCGAAACTGAGCTCTGGGTCAAAAGTTAGGTTTCTGTCTGAATTGGGCTCTGCCAATTCTGATATAAGCTTTGGTGTAACTCCTCAGGGAAAGCTCAGATCAGCGAATGGAGTGGTTTTTTAGCTTCCCCGACTCCAGACACCACTAACATATGAACGTGGTTCGAAACTGAGCTCTGGGTCAAAAGTTAGGTTCTGGCTGAATTGGGCTCCTTTGCCAATTCTGATATAAGCTTTGGTGCAACTCCTCAGGGAAAGCTCAGATCAGCGAAAGGAATGGTTTTTTAGCTTCCCCGACTCAGGACACCACTAACATATGAATGTGGTTCGAAACTGAGCTCTGGGTCAAAAGTTAGGTTTCTGGCTGAATTGGGCTCTGCCAACTCTGATATAAGCTTTGGTGTAACTCCTTAGGGAAAGCTCAGATCAGCGAATGGAGTGGTTTTTTAGCTTCCCCGACTCAGGACACCACTAACATATGGATGTGGTTCGAAACTGAGCTCTGGGTCAAAAGTTAGGTTTCTGGCTGAATTGGGCTCCTTTGCCAATTCTGATATAAGCTTTGCTGCAACTCCTCAGGGAAAGCTCAGATCAGCGAATGGAGTGGTTTTTTAGCTTCCCCTAATCAGGACACCACTAACATATGGATGTGGTTCAAAACTGAGCTCTGGGTCAAAAGTTAGGTTTCTGGCTGAATTGGGCTCCTTTGCCAATTCTGATATAAGCTTTTCTGCAACTCCTCAGGGAAAGCTCAGATCAGCGAATGGAATGCTTTTTTAGCTTCCCCGACTCAGGACACCTCTAACATATGGATGTGGTTCGAAACTGAGCTCTGGGTCAAAAGTTACCTTTCTGGGTGAATTGAGCTCTTTTGCCAATTCGGATATCAGCTTTGGTCCTACTCCTCAGGGAAAGCTCAGATCAGCGAATGGAGTGGTTTTTTAGCTTCCCCTAATCAGGACACAACTAACATATGGATGTGGTTCGAAACTGAGCTCTGGGTCAAAAGTTAGGTTTCTGGCTGAATTGGGCTCCTTTGCCAATTCTGATATAAGCTTTTCTGCAACTCCTCAGGGAAAGCTCAGATCAGCGAATGGAATGCTTTTTTAGCTTCACTGACTCAGTACACCTCTAACATATGGAAGTGGTTCGAAACTGAGCTCTGGGTCAAAAGTTACCTTTCTGGGTGAATTGAGCTCTTTTGCCAATTCGGATATCAGCTTTGGTCCTACTCCTCAGGGAAAGCTCAGATCAGCGAATGGAGTGGTTTTTTAGCTTCCCCGACTCAGGTCACCACTAACATATGGATGTGGTTCGAAACTGAGCTCTGGGTCAAAAGTTACCTTTCTGGCTGAATTGGGCTCTTTTGCCAATTCTGATATTAGCTTTGGTCCAACTCCTCAGAAAGCTCAGATCAGCGAATGGAGTGGTTTTTTAGCTTCCCCTAATCAGGATACCACTAACATATGGATGTGGTTCGAAACTGAGCTCTGGGTCAAAAGTTAGGTTTCTGGCTGAATTGGGCTCCTTTGCCAATTCTGATATAAGCTTTGCTGCAACTCCTCGGGGAAAGCTCAGATCAGCGAATGGAATGCTTATTTAGCTTCCCCGACTCAGGACACCTCAAACATATGAATCTGGTTCGAAACTGAGCTCTGGGTCAAAAGTTAGGTTTCTGGCTGAATTGGGCTCTGCCAACTCTGATATAAGCTTTGGTGTAACTCCTTAGGGAAAGCTCAGATCAGCGAATGGAGTGGTTTTTTAGCTTCCCCGACTCAGGACACCACTAACATATGGATTTGGTTCGAAACTGAGCTCTGGGTCAAATGTTACGTTTCTGGCTGAATTGGGCTTTTTTGCCCCTTCTGATATAAGCTTTGGTATATCTCCTCAGGGAAAGCTCAGATCAGCGAATGGAGTGGTTTTTTAGCTTCCCTGAATCAGGACACCACTAACATATGGATGTTGTTCGAAACTGAGCTCTGGGTCAAAAGTTAGGTTTCTGGCTGAATTGGGCTCCTTTGCCAATTCTGATATAAGCTTTGCTGCAACTCCTCGGGGAAAGCTCAGATCAGCGAATGGAATGCTTTTTTAGCTTCCCCGACTCAGGACACCTCTAACATATGAATCTGGTTCGAAACTGAGCTCTGGGTCAAAAGTTAGGTTTCTGGCTGAATTGGGCTCCTTTGCCAATTCTCATATAAGCTTTGCTGCAACTCCTCGGGGAAAGCTCATATCAGCGAATGGAATGCTTTTTTAGCTTCCCCGACTCAGGACACCTCTAACGTATGAATCTGGTTCGAAACTGTGCTCTGGGTCAAAAGTTAGGTTTCTGGCTGAATTGGGCTCTTTTGCCCATTCTGATGTAAGCTTTGGTCTATCTCCTCAGGGAAAGCTCAGATCAGCGAATGGAGTGGTTTTTTAGCTTCCCTGAATCAGGACACCACTAACATATGGATGGGGTTCGAAACTGAGCTCTGGGTCAAAAGTAACGTTTCTGGCTGAATTGGGCTCTTTTGCCAATTCTGATATTAGCTTTGGTCTATCTCCTCAGGGGAAGCTCAGATCAGGAAAGGGAGTGGTTTTTTAGCTTCCCCGACTCAGGACACCACTAACATATGGATGTGGTTCGAAACTGAGCTCTGGGTCAAAAGTTAGGTTTCTGGCTGAATTGGGCTCCTTTGCCAATTCTGATATAAGCTTTGCTGCAACTCCTCAGGGAAAGCTCAGATCAGCGAATGGAGTGGTTTTTTAGCTTCCCCTAATCAGGACACCACTAACATATGGATGTGGTTCAAAACTGAGCTCTGGGTCAAAAGTAACGTTTCTGGCTGAATTGGGCTCTTTTGCCAATTCTGATATTAGCTTTGGTCTATCTCCTCAGGGGAAGCTCAGATCAGGGAAGGGAGTGGTTTTTTAGCTTCCCCGACTCAGGACACCACTAACATATGGATGTGGTTCGAAACTGAGCTCTGGGTCAAAAGTTAGGTTTCTGGCTGAATTGGGCTCCTTTGCCAATTCTGATATAAGCTTTGCTGCAACTCCTCGGGGAAAGCTCAGATCAGCGAATGGAATGCTTTTTTAGCTTCCCCGACTCAGGACACCTCTAACATATGAATCTGGTTCGAAACTGAGCTCTGGGTCAAAAGTTAGGTTTCTGTCTGAATTGGGCTCTGCCAATTCTGATATAAGCTTTGGTGTAACTCCTCAGGGAAAGCTTAGATCAGCGAATGGAGTGGTTTTTTAGCTTCCCCGACTCCGGACACCACTAACATATGAATGTGGTTCGAAACTGAGCTCTGGGTCAAAAGTTAGGTTCTGGCTGAATTGGGCTCCTTTGCCAATTCTGATATAAGCTTTGCTGCAACTCCTCAGGGAAAGCTCAGATCAGCGAAAGGAATGGTTTTTTAGCTTCCCCGACTCAGGACACCACTAACATATGAATGTGGTTCGAAACTGAGCTCTGGGTCAAAAGTTAGGTTTCTGGCTGAATTGGGCTCTGCCAACTCTGATATAAGCTTTGGGGTAACTCCTTAGGGAAAGCTCAGATCAGCGAATGGAGTGGTTTTTTAGCTTCCCCGACTCAGGACACCACTAACATATGGATGTGGTTCGAAACTGAGCTCTGGGTCAAAAGTTACGTTTCTGGCTGAATTGGGCTTTTTTGCCAATTCTGATATAAGCTTTGGTATATCTCCTCAGGGAAAGCTCAGATCAGCGAATGGAGTGGTTTTTTAGCTTCCCCTAATCAGGACACCACTAACATATGGATGTGGTTCGAAACTGAGCTCTGGGTCAAAAGTTAGGTTTCTGGCTGAATTGGGCTCCTTTGCCAATTCTGATATAAGCTTTGCTGCAACTCCTCGGGGAAAGCTCAGATCAGCGAATGGAATGCTTTTTTAGCTTCCCCGACTCAGGACACCTCTAACATATGAATCTGGTTCGAAACTGAGCTCTGGGTCAAAAGTTAGGTTTCTGGCTGAATTGGGCTCCTTTGCCAATTCTCATATAAGCTTTGCTGCAACTCCTCGGGGAAAGCTCATATCAGCGAATGGAATGCTTTTTTAGCTTCCCCGACTCAGGACACCTCTAACGTATGAATCTGGTTCGAAACTGAGCTCTGGGTCAAAAGTTAGGTTTCTGGCTGAATTGGGCTCCTTTGCCAATTCTGATATAAGCTTTGCTGCAACTCCTCGGGGAAAGCTCAGATCAGCGAATGGAATGCTTTTTTAGCTTCCCCGACTCAGGACACCTCTAACATATGAATCTGGTTCGAAACTGAGCTCTGGGTCAAAAGTTAGGTTTCTGGCTGAACTGGGCTCCTTTGCCAATTCTCATATAAGCTTTGCTGCAACTCCTCGGGGAAAGCTCATATCAGCGAATGGAATGCTTTTTTAGCTTCCCCGACTCAGGACACCTCTAACGTATGAATCTGGTTCGAAACTGAGCTCTGGGTCAAAAGTTAGGTTTCTGGCTGAATTGGGCTCTTTTGCCCATTCTGATGTAAGCTTTGGTCTATCTCCTCAGGGAAAGCTCAGATCAGCGAATGGAGTGGTTTTTTAGCTTCCCTGAATCAGGACACCACTAACGTATGGATGGGGTTCGAAACTGAGCTCTGGGTCAAAAGTAACGTTTCTGGCTGAATTGGGCTCTTTTGCCAATTCTGATATTAGCTTTGGTCTATCTCCTCAGGGGAAGCTCAGATCAGGGAAGGGAGTGGTTTTTTAGCTTCCCCGACTCAGGACACCACTAACATATGGATGTGGTTCGAAACTGAGCTCTGGGTCAAAAGTTAGGTTTCTGGCTGAATTGGGCTCCTTTGCCAATTCTGATATAAGCTTTGCTGCAACTCCTCAGGGAAAGCTCAGATCAGCGAATGGAGTGGTTTTTTAGCTTCCCCTAATCAGGACACCACTAACATATGGATGTGGTTCAAAACTGAGCTCTGGGTCAAAAGTTAGGTTTCTGGCTGAATTGGGCTCCTTTGCCAATTCTGATATAAGCTTTGCTGCAACTCCTCGGGGAAAGCTCAGATCAGCGAATGGAATGCTTTTTTAGCTTCCCCGACTCAGGACACCTCTAACGTATGAATCTGGTTCGAAACTGAGCTCTGGGTCAAAAGTTAGGTTTCTGGCTGAATTGGGCTCTTTTGCCCATTCTGATGTAAGCTTTGGTCTATCTCCTCAGGGAAAGCTCAGATCAGCGAATGGAGTGGTTTTTTAGCTTCCCTGAATCAGGACACCACTAACGTATGGATGGGGTTCGAAACTGAGCTCTGGGTCAAAAGTAACGTTTCTGGCTGAATTGGGCTCTTTTGCCAATTCTGATATTAGCTTTGGTCTATCTCCTCAGGGGAAGCTCAGATCAGGGAAGGGAGTGGTTTTTTAGCTTCCCCGACTCAGGACACCACTAACATATGGATGTGGTTCGAAACTGAGCTCTGGGTCAAAAGTTAGGTTTCTGGCTGAATTGGGCTCCTTTGCCAATTCTGATATAAGCTTTGCTGCAACTCCTCAGGGAAAGCTCAGATCAGCGAATGGAGTGGTTTTTTAGCTTCCCCTAATCAGGACACCACTAACATATGGATGTGGTTCAAAACTGAGCTCTGGGTCAAAAGTTAGGTTTCTGGCTGAATTGGGCTCCTTTGCCAATTCTGATATAAGCTTTGCTGCAACTCCTCGGGGAAAGCTCAGATCAGCGAATGGAATGCTTTTTTAGCTTCCCCGACTCAGGACACCTCTAACATATGAATCTGGTTCGAAACTGAGCTCTGGGTCAAAAGCTACGTTTCTGGCTGAATTGGGCTCTTTTGCCCATTCTGATGTAAGCTTTGGTCTATCTCCTCAGGGAAAGCTTAATTCAGCGAATGGAGTGGTTTTTTAGCTTCCCCTAATCAGGACACAACTAACATATGGATGTGGTTCGAAACTGAGTTCTGGGTCAAAAGTTAGGTTTCTGGCTGAATTGGGCTCCTTTGCCAATTCTGATATAAGCTTTTCTGCAACTCCTCAGGGAAAGCTCAGATCAGCGAATGGAATGCTTTTTTAGCTTCCCCGACTCAGGACACCTCTAACATATGGATGTGGTTCGAAACTGAGCTCTGGGTCAAAAGTTACCTTTCTGGGTGAATTGAGCTCTTTTGCCAATTCGGATATCAGCTTTGGTCCTACTCCTCAGGGAAAGCTCAGATCAGCGAATGGAGTGGTTTTTTAGCTTCCCCTAATCAGGACACAACTAACATATGGATGTGGTTCGAAACTGAGCTCTGGGTCAAAAGTTAGGTTTCTGGCTGAATTGGGCTCCTTTGCCAATTCTGATATAAGCTTTTCTGCAACTCCTCAGGGAAAGCTCAGATCAGCGAATGGAATGCTTTTTTAGCTTCCCCGACTCAGTACACCTCTAACATATGGATGTGGTTCGAAACTGAGCTCTGGGTCAAAAGTTACCTTTCTGGGTGAATTGAGCTCTTTTGCCAATTCGGATATCAGCTTTGGTCCTACTCCTCAGGGAAAGCTCAGATCAGCAAATGGAGTGGTTTTTTAGCTTCCCCGACTCAGGTCACCACTAACATATGGATGTGGTTCGAAACTGAGCTCTGGGTCAAATGTTACCTTTCTGGCTGAATTGGGCTCTTTTGCCAATTCTGATATTAGCTTTGGTCCAACTCCTCAGAAAGCTCAGATCAGCGAATGGAGTGGTTTTTTAGCTTCCCCTAATCAGGATACCACTAACATATGGATGTGGTTCGAAACTGAGCTCTGGGTCAAAAGTTAGGTTTCTGGCTGAATTGGGCTCCTTTGCCAATTCTGATATAAGCTTTGCTGCAACTCCTCGGGGAAAGCTCACATCAGCGAATGGAATGCTTTTTTAGCTTCCCCGACTCAGGACACCTCAAACATATGAATCTGGTTCGAAACTGAGCTCTGGGTCAAAAGTTCGGTTTCTGTCCGAATTGGGCTCTGCCAATTCTGATATAAGCTTTGGTGTAACTCCTCAGGGAAAGCTTAGATCAGCGAATGGAGTGGTTTTTTAGCTTCCCCGACTCCGGACACCACTAACATATGAATGTGGTTCGAAACTGAGCTCTGGGTCAAAAGTTAGGTTCTGGCTGAATTGGGCTCCTTTGCCAATTCTGATATAAGCTTTGCTGCAACTCCTCAGGGAAAGCTCAGATCAGCGAAAGGAATGGTTTTTTAGCTTCCCCGACTCAGGACACCACTAACATATGAATGTGGTTCGAAACTGAGCTCTGGGTCAAAAGTTAGGTTTCTGGCTGAATTGGGCTCTGCCAACTCTGATATAAGCTTTGGTGTAACTCCTTAGGGAAAGCTCAGATAAGCGAATGGAGTGGTTTTTTAGCTTCCCCGACTCAGGACACCACTAACATATGGATGTGGTTCGAAACTGAGCTCTGGGTCAAAAGTTACGTTTCTGGCTGAATTGGGCTTTTTTGCCAATTCTGATATAAGCTTTGGTATATCTCCTCAGGGAAAGCTCAGATCAGCGAATGGAGTGGTTTTTTAGCTTCCCTGAATCAGGACACCACTAACATATGGATGTTGTTCGAAACTGAGCTCTGGGTCAAAAGTTACGTTTCTGGCTGAATTGGGCTCCTTTGCCAATTCTGATATAAGCTTTGCTGCAACTCCTCAGGGAAAGCTCAGATCAGCGAATGGAGTGGTTTTTTAGCTTCCCCGACTCCGGACACCACTAACATATGAATCTGGTTCGAAACTGAGCTCTGGGTCAAAAGTTAGGTTTCTGGCTGAATTGGGCTCCTTTGCCAATTCTGATATAAGCTTTGCTGCAACTCCTCGGGGAAAGCTCAGATCAGCGAATGGAATGCTTTTTTAGCTTCCCCGACTCAGGACACCTCTAACATATGAATCTGGTTCGAAACTGAGCTCTGGGTCAAAAGTTACGTTTCTGGCTGAATTGGGCTCTCTTGCCCATTCTGATGTAAGCTTTGGTCTATCTCCTCAGGGAAAGCTTAGATCAGCGAATGGAGTGGTTTTTTAGCTTCCCCTAATCAGGACACAACTAACATATGGATGTGGTTCGAAACTGAGCTCTGGGTCAAAAGTTAGGTTTCTGGCTGAATTGGGCTCCTTTGCCAATTCTGATATAAGGTTTTCTGCAACTCCTCAGGGAAAGCTCAGATCAGCGAATGGAATGCTTTTTTAGCTTCCCCGACTCAGGACACCTCTAACATATGGATGTGGTTCGAAACTGAGCTCTGGGTCAAAAGTTACCTTTCTGGGTGAATTGAGCTCTTTTGCCAATTCGGATATCAGCTTTGGTCCTACTCCTCAGGGAAAGCTCAGATCAGCAAATGGAGTGGTTTTTTAGCTTCCCCGACTCAGGTCACCACTAACATATGGATGTGGTTCGAAACTGAGCTCTGGGTCAAATGTTACCTTTCTGGCTGAATTGGGCTCTTTTGCCAATTCTGATATTAGCTTTGGTCCAACTCCTCAGAAAGCTCAGATCAGCGAATGGAGTGGTTTTTTAGCTTCCCCTAATCAGGATACCACTAACATATGGATGTGGTTCGAAACTGAGCTCTGGGTCAAAAGTTAGGTTTCTGGCTGAATTGGGCTCCTTTGCCAATTCTGATATAAGCTTTGCTGCAACTCCTCGGGGAAAGCTCAGATCAGCGAATGGAATGCTTTTTTAGCTTCCCCGACTCAGGACACCTCAAACATATGAATCTGGTTCGAAACTGAGCTCTGGGTCAAAAGTTAGGTTTCTGTCCGAATTGGGCTCTGCCAATTCTGATATAAGCTTTGGTGTAACTCCTCAGGGAAAGCTTAGATCAGCGAATGGAGTGGTTTTTTAGCTTCCCCGACTCCGGACACCACTAACATATGAATGTGGTTCGAAACTGAGCTCTGGGTCAAAAGTTAGGTTCTGGCTGAATTGGGCTCCTTTGCCAATTCTGATATAAGCTTTGCTGCAACTCCTCAGGGAAAGCTCAGATCAGCGAAAGGAATGGTTTTTTAGCTTCCCCGACTCAGGACACCACTAACATATGAATGTGGTTCGAAACTGAGCTCTGGGTCAAAAGTTAGGTTTCTGGCTGAATTGGGCTCTGCCAACTCTGATATAAGCTTTGGTGTAACTCCTTAGGGAAAGCTCAGATAAGCGAATGGAGTGGTTTTTTAGCTTCCCCGACTCAGGACACCACTAACATATGGATGTGGTTCGAAACTGAGCTCTGGGTCAAAAGTTACGTTTCTGGCTGAATTGGGCTTTTTTGCCAATTCTGATATAAGCTTTGGTATATCTCCTCAGGGAAAGCTCAGATCAGCGAATGGAGTGGTTTTTTAGCTTCCCTGAATCAGGACACCACTAACATATGGATGTTGTTCGAAACTGAGCTCTGGGTCAAAAGTTACGTTTCTGGCTGAATTGGGCTCCTTTGCCAATTCTGATATAAGCTTTGCTGCAACTCCTCAGGGAAAGCTCAGATCAGCGAATGGAGTGGTTTTTTAGCTTCCCCGACTCCGGACACCACTAACATATGAATCTGGTTCGAAACTGAGCTCTGGGTCAAAAGTTAGGTTTCTGGCTGAATTGGGCTCCTTTGCCAATTCTGATATAAGCTTTGCTGCAACTCCTCGGGGAAAGCTCAGATCAGCGAATGGAATGCTTTTTTAGCTTCCCCGACTCAGGACACCTCTAACATATGAATCTGGTTCGAAACTGAGCTCTGGGTCAAAAGTTACGTTTCTGGCTGAATTGGGCTCTCTTGCCCATTCTGATGTAAGCTTTGGTCTATCTCCTCAGGGAAAGCTTAGATCAGCGAATGGAGTGGTTTTTTAGCTTCCCCTAATCAGGACACAACTAACATATGGATGTGGTTCGAAACTGAGCTCTGGGTCAAAAGTTAGGTTTCTGGCTGAATTGGGCTCCTTTGCCAATTCTGATATAAGGTTTTCTGCAACTCCTCAGGGAAAGCTCAGATCAGCGAATGGAATGCTTTTTTAGCTTCCCCGACTCAGGACACCTCTAACATATGGATGTGGTTCGAAACTGAGCTCTGGGTCAAAAGTTACCTTTCTGGGTGAATTGAGCTCTTTTGCCAATTCGGATATCAGCTTTGGTCCTACTCCTCAGGGAAAGCTCAGATCAGCGAATGGAGTGGTTTTTTAGCTTCCCCTAATCAGGACACAACTAACATATGGATGTGGTTCGAAACTGAGCTCTGGGTCAAAAGTTAGGTTTCTGGCTGAATTGGGCTCCTTTGCCAATTCTGATATAAGCTTTTCTGCAACTCCTCAGGGAAAGCTCAGATCAGCGAATGGAATGCTTTTTTAGCTTCACTGACTCAGTACACCTCTAACATATGAATCTGGTTCGAAACTGAGCTCTGGGTCAAAAGTTACGTTTCTGGCTGAATTGGGCTCTCTTGCCCATTCTGATGTAAGCTTTGGTCTATCTCCTCAGGGAAAGCTTAGATCAGCGAATGGAGTGGTTTTTTAGCTTCCCCTAATCAGGACACAACTAACATATGGATGTGGTTCGAAACTGAGCTCTGGGTCAAAAGTTACGTTTCTGGCTGAATTGGGCTCCTTTGCCAATTCTGATATAAGCTTTTCTGCAACTCCTCAGGGAAAGCTCAGATCAGCGAATGGAATGCTTTTTTAGCTTCCCCGACTCAGGACACCTCTAACATATGGATGTGGTTCGAAACTGAGCTCTGGGTCAAAAGTTACCTTTCTGGGTGAATTGAGCTCTTTTGCCAATTCGGATATCAGCTTTGGTCCTACTCCTCAGGGAAAGCTCAGATCAGCGAATGGAGTGGTTTTTTAGCTTCCCCTAATCAGGACACAACTAACATATGGATGTGGTTCGAAACTGAGCTCTGGGTCAAAAGTTAGGTTTCTGGCTGAATTGGGCTCCTTTGCCAATTCTGATATAAGCTTTTCTGCAACTCCTCAGGGAAAGCTCAGATCAGCGAATGGAATGCTTTTTTAGCTTCACTGACTCAGTACACCTCTAACATATGGATGTGGTTCGAAACTGAGCTCTGGGTCAAAAGTTACCTTTCTGGGTGAATTGAGCTCTTTTGCCAATTCGGATATCAGCTTTGGTCCTACTCCTCAGGGAAAGCTCAGATCAGCGAATGGAGTGGTTTTTTAGCTTCCCCTAATCAGGACACAACTAACATATGGATGTGGTTCGAAACTGAGCTCTGGGTCAAAAGTTACCTTTCTGGCTGAATTGGGCTCTTTTGCCAATTCTGATATTAGCTTTGGTCCAACTCCTCAGAAAGCTCAGATCAGCGAATGGAGTGGTTTTTCAGCTTCCCCTAATCAGGATACCACTAACATATGGATGTGGTTCGAAACTGAGCTCTGGGTCAAAAGTTAGGTTTCTGGCTGAATTGGGCTCTGCCAACTCTGATATAAGCTTTGGTGTAACTCCTTAGGGAAAGCTCAGATCAGCGAATGGAGTGGTTTTTTAGCTTCCCCGACTCAGGACACCACTAACATATGGATGTGGTTCGAAACTGAGCTCTGGGTCAAAAGTTACGTTTCTGGCTGAATTGGGCTTTTTTGCCCCTTCTGATATAAGCTTTGGTATATCTCCTCAGGGAAAGCTCAGATCAGCGAATGGAGTGGTTTTTTAGCTTCCCTGAATCAGGACACCACTAACATATGGATGTTGTTCGAAACTGAGCTCTGGGTCAAAAGTTACGTTTCTGGCTGAATTGGGCTCCTTTGCCAATTCTGATATAAGCTTTGCTGCAACTCCTCAGGGAAAGCTCAGATCAGCGAATGGAGTGGTTTTTTAGCTTCCCCGACTCAGGTCACCACTAACATATGGATGTGGTTCGAAACTGAGCTCTGGGTCAAAAGTTACCTTTCTGGCTGAATTGGGCTCTTTTGCCAATTCTGATATTAGCTTTGGTCCAACTCCTCAGAAAGCTCAGATCAGCGAATGGAGTGGTTTTTTAGCTTCCCCTAATCAGGATACCACTAACATATGGATGTGGTTCGAAACTGAGCTCTGGGTCAAAAGTTAGGTTTCTGGCTGAATTGGGCTCTGCCAACTCTGATATAAGCTTTGGTGTAACTCCTTAGGGAAAGCTCAGATCAGCGAATGGAGTGGTTTTTTAGCTTCCCCGACTCAGGACACCACTAACATATGGATGTGGTTCGAAACTGAGCTCTGGGTCAAAAGTTACGTTTCTGGCTGAATTGGGCTTTTTTGCCCCTTCTGATATAAGCTTTGGTATATCTCCTCAGGGAAAGCTCAGATCAGCGAATGGAGTGGTTTTTTAGCTTCCCTGAATCAGGACACCACTAACATATGAATCTGGTTCGAAACTGAGCTCTGGGTCAAAAGTTACGTTTCTGGCTGAATTGGGCTCCTTCGCCAATTCTGATATAAGCTTTGCTGCAACTCCTCAGGGAAAGCTCAGATCAGCGAATGGAGTGGTTTTTTAGCTTCCCCTAATCAGGACACCACTAACATATGGATGTGGTTCGAAACTGAGCTCTGGGTCAAAAGTTAGGTTTCTGGCTGAATTGGGCTCCTTTGCCAATTCTGATATAAGCTTTGCTGCAACTCCTCGGGGAAAGCTCAGATCAGCGAATGGAATGCTTTTTTAGCTTCCCCTAATCAGGACACCTCTAACATATGAATCTGGTTCGAAACTGAGCTCTGGGTCAAAAGTTACGTTTCTGGCTGAATTGGGCTCTCTTGCCCATTCTGATGTAAGCTTTGGTCTATCTCCTCAGGGAAAGCTTAGATCAGCGAATGGAGTGGTTTTTTAGCTTCCCCTAATCAGGACACAACTAACATATGGATGTGGTTCGAAACTGAGCTCTGGGTCAAAAGTTAGGTTTCTGGCTGAATTGGGCTCCTTTGCCAATTCTGATATAAGCTTTTCTGCAACTCCTCAGGGAAAGCTCAGATCAGCGAATGGAATGCTTTTTTAGCTTCCCCGACTCAGGACACCTCTAACATATGGATGTGGTTCGAAACTGAGCTCTGGGTCAAAAGTTACCTTTCTGGGTGAATTGAGCTCTTTTGCCAATTCGGATATCAGCTTTGGTCCTACTCCTCAGGGAAAGCTCAGATCAGCGAATGGAGTGGTTTTTTAGCTTCCCCTAATCAGGACACAACTAACATATGGATGTGGTTCGAAACTGAGCTCTGGGTCAAAAGTTAGGTTTCTTGCTGAATTGGGCTCCTTTGCCAATTCTGATATAAGCTTTTCTGCAACTCCTCAGGGAAAGCTCAGATCAGCGAATGGAATGCTTTTTTAGCTTCACTGACTCAGTACACCTCTAACATATGGATGTGGTTCGAAACTGAGCTCTGGGTCAAAAGTTACCTTTCTGGGTGAATTGAGCTCTTTTGCCAATTCGGATATCAGCTTTGGTCCTACTCCTCAGGGAAAGCTCAGATCAGCGAATGGAGTGGTTTTTTAGCTTCCCCTAATCAGGACACAACTAACATATGGATGTGGTTCGAAACTGAGCTCTGGGTCAAAAGTTACCTTTCTGGCTGAATTGGGCTCTTTTGCCAATTCTGATATTAGCTTTGGTCCAACTCCTCAGAAAGCTCAGATCAGCGAATGGAGTGGTTTTTTAGCTTCCCCTAATCAGGATACCACTAACATATGGATGTGGTTCGAAACTGAGCTCTGGGTCAAAAGTTAGGTTTCTGGCTGAATTGGGCTCTGCCAACTCTGATATAAGCTTTGGTGTAACTCCTTAGGGAAAGCTCAGATCAGCGAATGGAGTGGTTTTTTAGCTTCCCCGACTCAGGACACCACTAACATATGGATGTGGTTCGAAACTGAGCTCTGGGTCAAAAGTTACGTTTCTGGCTGAATTGGGCTTTTTTGCCCCTTCTGATATAAGCTTTGGTATATCTCCTCAGGGAAAGCTCAGATCAGCGAATGGAGTGGTTTTTTAGCTTCCCTGAATCAGGACACCACTAACATATGGATGTTGTTCGAAACTGAGCTCTGGGTCAAAAGTTACGTTTCTGGCTGAATTGGGCTCCTTTGCCAATTCTGATATAAGCTTTGCTGCAACTCCTCAGGGAAAGCTCAGATCAGCGAATGGAGTGGTTTTTTAGCTTCCCCGACTCAGGTCACCACTAACATATGGATGTGGTTCGAAACTGAGCTCTGGGTCAAAAGTTACCTTTCTGGCTGAATTGGGCTCTTTTGCCAATTCTGATATTAGCTTTGGTCCAACTCCTCAGAAAGCTCAGATCAGCGAATGGAGTGGTTTTTTAGCTTCCCCTAATCAGGATACCACTAACATATGGATGTGGTTCGAAACTGAGCTCTGGGTCAAAAGTTAGGTTTCTGGCTGAATTGGGCTCTGCCAACTCTGATATAAGCTTTGGTGTAACTCCTTAGGGAAAGCTCAGATCAGCGAATGGAGTGGTTTTTTAGCTTCCCCGACTCAGGACACCACTAACATATGGATGTGGTTCGAAACTGAGCTCTGGGTCAAAAGTTACGTTTCTGGCTGAATTGGGCTTTTTTGCCCCTTCTGATATAAGCTTTGGTATATCTCCTCAGGGAAAGCTCAGATCAGCGAATGGAGTGGTTTTTTAGCTTCCCTGAATCAGGACACCACTAACATATGGATGTTGTTCGAAACTGAGCTCTGGGTCAAAAGTTACGTTTCTGGCTGAATTGGGCTCCTTCGCCAATTCTGATATAAGCTTTGCTGCAACTCCTCAGGGAAAGCTCAGATCAGCGAATGGAGTGGTTTTTTAGCTTCCCCTAATCAGGACACCACTAACATATGGATGTGGTTCGAAACTGAGCTCTGGGTCAAAAGTTAGGTTTCTGGCTGAATTGGGCTCCTTTGCCAATTCTGATATAAGCTTTGCTGCAACTCCTCGGGGAAAGCTCAGATCAGCGAATGGAATGCTTTTTTAGCTTCCCCGACTCAGGACACCTCTAACATATGAATCTGGTTCGAAACTGAGCTCTGGGTCAAAAGTTACGTTTCTGGCTGAATTGGGCTCTCTTGCCCATTCTGATGTAAGCTTTGGTCTATCTCCTCAGGGAAAGCTTAGATCAGCGAATGGAGTGGTTTTTTAGCTTCCCCTAATCAGGACACAACTAACATATGGATGTGGTTCGAAACTGAGCTCTGGGTCAAAAGTTAGGTTTCTGGCTGAATTGGGCTCCTTTGCCAATTCTGATATAAGCTTTTCTGCAACTCCTCAGGGAAAGCTCAGATCAGCGAATGGAATGCTTTTTTAGCTTCCCCGACTCAGGACACCTCTAACATATGGATGTGGTTCGAAACTGAGCTCTGGGTCAAAAGTTACCTTTCTGGGTGAATTGAGCTCTTTTGCCAATTCGGATATCAGCTTTGGTCCTACTCCTCAGGGAAAGCTCAGATCAGCGAATGGAGTGGTTTTTTAGCTTCCCCTAATCAGGACACAACTAACATATGGATGTGGTTCGAAACTGAGCTCTGGGTCAAAAGTTAGGTTTCTGGCTGAATTGGGCTCCTTTGCCAATTCTGATATAAGCTTTTCTGCAACTCCTCAGGGAAAGCTCAGATCAGCGAATGGAATGCTTTTTTAGCTTCACTGACTCAGTGCACCTCTAACATATGGAAGTGGTTCGAAACTGAGCTCTGGGTCAAAAGTTACCTTTCTGGGTGAATTGAGCTCTTTTGCCAATTCGGATATCAGCTTTGGTCCTACTCCTCAGGGAAAGCTCAGATCAGCGAATGGAGTGGTTTTTTAGCTTCCCCGACTCAGGTCACCACTAACATATGGATGTGGTTCGAAACTGAGCTCTGGGTCAAAAGTTACCTTTCTGGCTGAATTGGGCTCTTTTGCCAATTCTGATATTAGCTTTGGTCCAACTCCTCAGAAAGCTCAGATCAGCGAATGGAGTGGTTTTTTAGCTTCCCCTAATCAGGATACCACTAACATATGGATGTGGTTCGAAACTGAGCTCTGGGTCAAAAGTTAGGTTTCTGGCTGAATTGGGCTCCTTTGCCAATTCTGATATAAGCTTTGCTGCAACTCCTCGGGGAAAGCTCAGATCAGCGAATGGAATGCTTATTTAGCTTCCCCGACTCAGGACACCTCAAACATATGAATCTGGTTCGAAACTGAGCTCTGGGTCAAAAGTTAGGTTTCTGGCTGAATTGGGCTCTGCCAACTCTGATATAAGCTTTGGTGTAACTCCTTAGGGAAAGCTCAGATCAGCGAATGGAGTGGTTTTTTAGCTTCCCCGACTCAGGACACCACTAACATATGGATTTGGTTCGAAACTGAGCTCTGGGTCAAATGTTACGTTTCTGGCTGAATTGGGCTGTTTTGCCCCTTCTGATATAAGCTTTGGTATATCTCCTCAGGGAAAGCTCAGATCAGCGAATGGAGTTGTTTTTTAGCTTCCCTGAATCAGGACACCACTAACATATGGATGTTGTTCGAAACTGAGCTCTGGGTCAAAAGTTACGTTTCTGGCTGAATTGGGCTCCTTTGCCAATTCTGATATAAGCTTTGCTGCAACTCCTCAGGGAAAGCTCAGATCAGCGAATGGAGTGGTTTTTTAGCTTCCCCTAATCAGGACACCACTAACATATGGATGTGGTTCGAAACTGAGCTCTGGGTCAAAAGTTAGGTTTCTGGCTGAATTGGGCTCCTTTGCCAATTCTGATATAAGCTTTGCTGCAACTCCTCGGGGAAAGCTCAGATCAGCGAATGGAATGCTTTTTTAGCTTCCCCGACTCAGGACACCTCTAACATATGAATCTGGTTCGAAACTGAGCTCTGGGTCAAAAGTTAGGTTTCTGGCTGAATTGGGCTCCTTTGCCAATTCTCATATAAGCTTTGCTGCAACTCCTCGGGGAAAGCTCATATCAGCGAATGGAATGCTTTTTTAGCTTCCCCGACTCAGGACACCTCTAACGTATGAATCTGGTTCGAAACTGAGCTCTGGGTCAAAAGTTAGGTTTCTGGCTGAATTGGGCTCTTTTGCCAATTCTGATATAAGCTTTGCTGCAACTCCTCAGGGAAAGCTCAGATCAGCGAATGGAGTGGTTTTTTAGCTTCCCCTAATCAGGACACCACTAACATATGGATGTGGTTCAAAACTGAGCTCTGGGTCAAAAGTAACGTTTCTGGCTGAATTGGGCTCTTTTGCCAATTCTGATATTAGCTTTGGTCTATCTCCTCAGGGGAAGCTCAGATCAGGGAAGGGAGTGGTTTTTTAGCTTCCCCGACTCAGGACACCACTAACATATGGATGTGGTTCGAAACTGAGCTCTGGGTCAAAAGTTAGGTTTCTGGCTGAATTGGGCTCCTTTGCCAATTCTGATATAAGCTTTGCTGCAACTCCTCAGGGAAAGCTCAGATCAGCGAATGGAGTGGTTTTTTAGCTTCCCCTAATCAGGACACCACTAACATATGGATGTGGTTCAAAACTGAGCTCTGGGTCAAAAGTTAGGTTTCTGGCTGAATTGGGCTCCTTTGCCAATTCTGATATAAGCTTTTCTGCAACTCCTCAGGGAAAGCTCAGATCAGCGAATGGAATGCTTTTTTAGCTTCCCCGACTCAGGACACCTCTAACATATGGATGTGGTTCGAAACTGAGCTCTGGGTCAAAAGTTACCTTTCTGGGTGAATTGAGCTCTTTTGCCAATTCGGATATCAGCTTTGGTCCTACTCCTCAGGGAAAGCTCAGATCAGCGAATGGAGTGGTTTTTTAGCTTCCCCTAATCAGGACACAACTAACATATGGATGTGGTTCGAAACTGAGCTCTGGGTCAAAAGTTAGGTTTCTGGCTGAATTGGGCTCCTTTGCCAATTCTGATATAAGCTTTTCTGCAACTCCTCAGGGAAAGCTCAGATCAGCGAATGGAATGCTTTTTTAGCTTCACTGACTCAGTACACCTCTAACATATGGAAGTGGTTCGAAACTGAGCTCTGGGTCAAAAGTTACCTTTCTGGGTGAATTGAGCTCTTTTGCCAATTCGGATATCAGCTTTGGTCCTACTCCTCAGGGAAAGCTCAGATCAGCGAATGGAGTGGTTTTTTAGCTTCCCCGACTCAGGTCACCACTAACATATGGATGTGGTTCGAAACTGAGCTCTGGGTCAAAAGTTACCTTTCTGGCTGAATTGGGCTCTTTTGCCAATTCTGATATTAGCTTTGGTCCAACTCCTCAGAAAGCTCAGATCAGCGAATGGAGTGGTTTTTTAGCTTCCCCTAATCAGGATACCACTAACATATGGATGTGGTTCGAAACTGAGCTCTGGGTCAAAAGTTAGGTTTCTGGCTGAATTGGGCTCCTTTGCCAATTCTGATATAAGCTTTGCTGCAACTCCTCGGGGAAAGCTCAGATCAGCGAATGGAATGCTTATTTAGCTTCCCCGACTCAGGACACCTCAAACATATGAATCTGGTTCGAAACTGAGCTCTGGGTCAAAAGTTAGGTTTCTGGCTGAATTGGGCTCTGCCAACTCTGATATAAGCTTTGGTGTAACTCCTTAGGGAAAGCTCAGATCAGCGAATGGAGTGGTTTTTTAGCTTCCCCGACTCAGGACACCACTAACATATGGATTTGGTTCGAAACTGAGCTCTGGGTCAAATGTTACGTTTCTGGCTGAATTGGGCTTTTTTGCCCCTTCTGATATAAGCTTTGGTATATCTCCTCAGGGAAAGCTCAGATCAGCGAATGGAGTGGTTTTTTAGCTTCCCTGAATCAGGACACCACTAACATATGGATGTTGTTCGAAACTGAGCTCTGGGTCAAAAGTTAGGTTTCTGGCTGAATTGGGCTCCTTTGCCAATTCTGATATAAGCTTTGCTGCAACTCCTCGGGGAAAGCTCAGATCAGCGAATGGAATGCTTTTTTAGCTTCCCCGACTCAGGACACCTCTAACATATGAATCTGGTTCGAAACTGAGCTCTGGGTCAAAAGTTAGGTTTCTGGCTGAATTGGGCTCCTTTGCCAATTCTCATATAAGCTTTGCTGCAACTCCTCGGGGAAAGCTCATATCAGCGAATGGAATGCTTTTTTAGCTTCCCCGACTCAGGACACCTCTAACGTATGAATCTGGTTCGAAACTGAGCTCTGGGTCAAAAGTTAGGTTTCTAGCTGAATTGGGCTCTTTTGCCCATTCTGATGTAAGCTTTGGTCTATCTCCTCAGGGAAAGCTCAGATCAGCGAATGGAGTGGTTTTTTAGCTTCCCTGAATCAGGACACCACTAACATATGGATGGGGTTCGAAACTGAGCTCTGGGTCAAAAGTAACGTTTCTGGCTGAATTGGGCTCTTTTGCCAATTCTGATATTAGCTTTGGTCTATCTCCTCAGGGGAAGCTCAGATCAGGAAAGGGAGTGGTTTTTTAGCTTCCCCGACTCAGGACACCACTAACATATGGATGTGGTTCGAAACTGAGCTCTGGGTCAAAAGTTAGGTTTCTGGCTGAATTGGGCTCCTTTGCCAATTCTGATATAAGCTTTGCTGCAACTCCTCAGGGAAAGCTCAGATCAGCGAATGGAGTGGTTTTTTAGCTTCCCCTAATCAGGACACCACTAACATATGGATGTGGTTCAAAACTGAGCTCTGGGTCAAAAGTAACGTTTCTGGCTGAATTGGGCTCTTTTGCCAATTCTGATATTAGCTTTGGTCTATCTCCTCAGGGGAAGCTCAGATCAGGGAAGGGAGTGGTTTTTTAGCTTCCCCGACTCAGGACACCACTAACATATGGATGTGGTTCGAAACTGAGCTCTGGGTCAAAAGTTAGGTTTCTGGCTGAATTGGGCTCCTTTGCCAATTCTGATATAAGCTTTGCTGCAACTCCTCGGGGAAAGCTCAGATCAGCGAATGGAATGCTTTTTTAGCTTCCCCGACTCAGGACACCTCTAACATATGAATCTGGTTCGAAACTGAGCTCTGGGTCAAAAGTTAGGTTTCTGTCTGAATTGGGCTCTGCCAATTCTGATATAAGCTTTGGTGTAACTCCTCAGGGAAAGCTTAGATCAGCGAATGGAGTGGTTTTTTAGCTTCCCCGACTCCGGACACCACTAACATATGAATGTGGTTCGAAACTGAGCTCTGGGTCAAAAGTTAGGTTCTGGCTGAATTGGGCTCCTTTGCCAATTCTGATATAAGCTTTGCTGCAACTCCTCAGGGAAAGCTCAGATCAGCGAAAGGAATGGTTTTTTAGCTTCCCCGACTCAGGACACCACTAACATATGAATGTGGTTCGAAACTGAGCTCTGGGTCAAAAGTTAGGTTTCTGGCTGAATTGGGCTCTGCCAACTCTGATATAAGCTTTGGGGTAACTCCTTAGGGAAAGCTCAGATCAGCGAATGGAGTGGTTTTTTAGCTTCCCCGACTCAGGACACCACTAACATATGGATGTGGTTCGAAACTGAGCTCTGGGTCAAAAGTTACGTTTCTGGCTGAATTGGGCTTTTTTGCCAATTCTGATATAAGCTTTGGTATATCTCCTCAGGGAAAGCTCAGATCAGCGAATGGAGTGGTTTTTTAGCTTCCCCTAATCAGGACACCACTAACATATGGATGTGGTTCGAAACTGAGCTCTGGGTCAAAAGTTAGGTTTCTGGCTGAATTGGGCTCCTTTGCCAATTCTGATATAAGCTTTGCTGCAACTCCTCGGGGAAAGCTCAGATCAGCGAATGGAATGCTTTTTTAGCTTCCCCGACTCAGGACACCTCTAACATATGAATCTGGTTCGAAACTGAGCTCTGGGTCAAAAGTTAGGTTTCTGGCTGAATTGGGCTCCTTTGCCAATTCTCATATAAGCTTTGCTGCAACTCCTCGGGGAAAGCTCATATCAGCGAATGGAATGCTTTTTTAGCTTCCCCGACTCAGGACACCTCTAACGTATGAATCTGGTTCGAAACTGAGCTCTGGGTCAAAAGTTAGGTTTCTGGCTGAATTGGGCTCTTTTGCCCATTCTGCTGTAAGCTTTGGTCTATCTCCTCAGGGAAAGCTCAGATCAGCGAATGGAATGCTTTTTTAGCTTCCCTGAATCAGGACACCACTAACATATGGATGTTGTTCGAAACTGAGCTCTGGGTCAAAAGTTACGTTTCTGGCTGAATTGGGCTCCTTTGCCAATTCTGATATAAGCTTTGCTGCAACTCCTCAGGGAAAGCTCAGATCAGCGAATGGAGTGGTTTTTTAGCTTCCCCTAATCAGGACACCACTAACATATGGATGTGGTTCGAAACTGAGCTCTGGGTCAAAAGTTAGGTTTCTGGCTGAATTGGGCTCCTTTGCCAATTCTGATATAAGCTTTGCTGCAACTCCTCGGGGAAAGCTCAGATCAGCGAATGGAATGCTTTTTTAGCTTCCCCGACTCAGGACACCTCTAACATATGAATCTGGTTCGAAACTGAGCTCTGGGTCAAAAGTTAGGTTTCTGTCTGAATTGGGCTCTGCCAATTCTGATATAAGCTTTGGTGTAACTCCTCAGGGAAAGCTCAGATCAGCGAATGGAGTGGTTTTTTAGCTTCCCCGACTCCAGACACCACTAACATATGAACGTGGTTCGAAACTGAGCTCTGGGTCAAAAGTTAGGTTCTGGCTGAATTGGGCTCCTTTGCCAATTCTGATATAAGCTTTGGTGCAACTCCTCAGGGAAAGCTCAGATCAGCGAAAGGAATGGTTTTTTAGCTTCCCCGACTCAGGACACCACTAACATATGAATGTGGTTCGAAACTGAGCTCTGGGTCAAAAGTTAGGTTTCTGGCTGAATTGGGCTCTGCCAACTCTGATATAAGCTTTGGTGTAACTCCTTAGGGAAAGCTCAGATCAGCGAATGGAGTGGTTTTTTAGCTTCCCCGACTCAGGACACCACTAACATATGGATGTGGTTCGAAACTGAGCTCTGGGTCAAAAGTTAGGTTTCTGGCTGAATTGGGCTCCTTTGCCAATTCTGATATAAGCTTTGCTGCAACTCCTCAGGGAAAGCTCAGATCAGCGAATGGAGTGGTTTTTTAGCTTCCCCTAATCAGGACACCACTAACATATGGATGTGGTTCAAAACTGAGCTCTGGGTCAAAAGTTAGGTTTCTGGCTGAATTGGGCTCCTTTGCCAATTCTGATATAAGCTTTTCTGCAACTCCTCAGGGAAAGCTCAGATCAGCGAATGGAATGCTTTTTTAGCTTCCCCGACTCAGGACACCTCTAACATATGGATGTGGTTCGAAACTGAGCTCTGGGTCAAAAGTTACCTTTCTGGGTGAATTGAGCTCTTTTGCCAATTCGGATATCAGCTTTGGTCCTACTCCTCAGGGAAAGCTCAGATCAGCGAATGGAGTGGTTTTTTAGCTTCCCCTAATCAGGACACAACTAACATATGGATGTGGTTCGAAACTGAGCTCTGGGTCAAAAGTTAGGTTTCTGGCTGAATTGGGCTCCTTTGCCAATTCTGATATAAGCTTTTCTGCAACTCCTCAGGGAAAGCTCAGATCAGCGAATGGAATGCTTTTTTAGCTTCACTGACTCAGTACACCTCTAACATATGGAAGTGGTTCGAAACTGAGCTCTGGGTCAAAAGTTACCTTTCTGGGTGAATTGAGCTCTTTTGCCAATTCGGATATCAGCTTTGGTCCTACTCCTCAGGGAAAGCTCAGATCAGCGAATGGAGTGGTTTTTTAGCTTCCCCGACTCAGGTCACCACTAACATATGGATGTGGTTCGAAACTGAGCTCTGGGTCAAAAGTTACCTTTCTGGCTGAATTGGGCTCTTTTGCCAATTCTGATATTAGCTTTGGTCCAACTCCTCAGAAAGCTCAGATCAGCGAATGGAGTGGTTTTTTAGCTTCCCCTAATCAGGATACCACTAACATATGGATGTGGTTCGAAACTGAGCTCTGGGTCAAAAGTTAGGTTTCTGGCTGAATTGGGCTCCTTTGCCAATTCTGATATAAGCTTTGCTGCAACTCCTCGGGGAAAGCTCAGATCAGCGAATGGAATGCTTATTTAGCTTCCCCGACTCAGGACACCTCAAACATATGAATCTGGTTCGAAACTGAGCTCTGGGTCAAAAGTTAGGTTTCTGGCTGAATTGGGCTCTGCCAACTCTGATATAAGCTTTGGTGTAACTCCTTAGGGAAAGCTCAGATCAGCGAATGGAGTGGTTTTTTAGCTTCCCCGACTCAGGACACCACTAACATATGGATTTGGTTCGAAACTGAGCTCTGGGTCAAATGTTACGTTTCTGGCTGAATTGGGCTTTTTTGCCCCTTCTGATATAAGCTTTGGTATATCTCCTCAGGGAAAGCTCAGATCAGCGAATGGAGTGGTTTTTTAGCTTCCCTGAATCAGGACACCACTAACATATGGATGTTGTTCGAAACTGAGCTCTGGGTCAAAAGTTAGGTTTCTGGCTGAATTGGGCTCCTTTGCCAATTCTGATATAAGCTTTGCTGCAACTCCTCGGGGAAAGCTCAGATCAGCGAATGGAATGCTTTTTTAGCTTCCCCGACTCAGGACACCTCTAACATATGAATCTGGTTCGAAACTGAGCTCTGGGTCAAAAGTTAGGTTTCTGGCTGAATTGGGCTCCTTTGCCAATTCTCATATAAGCTTTGCTGCAACTCCTCGGGGAAAGCTCATATCAGCGAATGGAATGCTTTTTTAGCTTCCCCGACTCAGGACACCTCTAACGTATGAATCTGGTTCGAAACTGAGCTCTGGGTCAAAAGTTAGGTTTCTGGCTGAATTGGGCTCTTTTGCCCATTCTGATGTAAGCTTTGGTCTATCTCCTCAGGGAAAGCTCAGATCAGCGAATGGAGTGGTTTTTTAGCTTCCCTGAATCAGGACACCACTAACATATGGATGGGGTTCGAAACTGAGCTCTGGGTCAAAAGTAACGTTTCTGGCTGAATTGGGCTCTTTTGCCAATTCTGATATTAGCTTTGGTCTATCTCCTCAGGGGAAGCTCAGATCAGGAAAGGGAGTGGTTTTTTAGCTTCCCCGACTCAGGACACCACTAACATATGGATGTGGTTCGAAACTGAGCTCTGGGTCAAAAGTTAGGTTTCTGGCTGAATTGGGCTCCTTTGCCAATTCTGATATAAGCTTTGCTGCAACTCCTCAGGGAAAGCTCAGATCAGCGAATGGAGTGGTTTTTTAGCTTCCCCTAATCAGGACACCACTAACATATGGATGTGGTTCAAAACTGAGCTCTGGGTCAAAAGTAACGTTTCTGGCTGAATTGGGCTCTTTTGCCAATTCTGATATTAGCTTTGGTCTATCTCCTCAGGGGAAGCTCAGATCAGGGAAGGGAGTGGTTTTTTAGCTTCCCCGACTCAGGACACCACTAACATATGGATGTGGTTCGAAACTGAGCTCTGGGTCAAAAGTTAGGTTTCTGGCTGAATTGGGCTCCTTTGCCAATTCTGATATAAGCTTTGCTGCAACTCCTCGGGGAAAGCTCAGATCAGCGAATGGAATGCTTTTTTAGCTTCCCCGACTCAGGACACCTCTAACATATGAATCTGGTTCGAAACTGAGCTCTGGGTCAAAAGTTAGGTTTCTGTCTGAATTGGGCTCTGCCAATTCTGATATAAGCTTTGGTGTAACTCCTCAGGGAAAGCTTAGATCAGCGAATGGAGTGGTTTTTTAGCTTCCCCGACTCCGGACACCACTAACATATGAATGTGGTTCGAAACTGAGCTCTGGGTCAAAAGTTAGGTTCTGGCTGAATTGGGCTCCTTTGCCAATTCTGATATAAGCTTTGCTGCAACTCCTCAGGGAAAGCTCAGATCAGCGAAAGGAATGGTTTTTTAGCTTCCCCGACTCAGGACACCACTAACATATGAATGTGGTTCGAAACTGAGCTCTGGGTCAAAAGTTAGGTTTCTGGCTGAATTGGGCTCTGCCAACTCTGATATAAGCTTTGGGGTAACTCCTTAGGGAAAGCTCAGATCAGCGAATGGAGTGGTTTTTTAGCTTCCCCGACTCAGGACACCACTAACATATGGATGTGGTTCGAAACTGAGCTCTGGGTCAAAAGTTACGTTTCTGGCTGAATTGGGCTTTTTTGCCAATTCTGATATAAGCTTTGGTATATCTCCTCAGGGAAAGCTCAGATCAGCGAATGGAGTGGTTTTTTAGCTTCCCCTAATCAGGACACCACTAACATATGGATGTGGTTCGAAACTGAGCTCTGGGTCAAAAGTTAGGTTTCTGGCTGAATTGGGCTCCTTTGCCAATTCTGATATAAGCTTTGCTGCAACTCCTCGGGGAAAGCTCAGATCAGCGAATGGAATGCTTTTTTAGCTTCCCCGACTCAGGACACCTCTAACATATGAATCTGGTTCGAAACTGAGCTCTGGGTCAAAAGTTAGGTTTCTGGCTGAATTGGGCTCCTTTGCCAATTCTCATATAAGCTTTGCTGCAACTCCTCGGGGAAAGCTCATATCAGCGAATGGAATGCTTTTTTAGCTTCCCCGACTCAGGACACCTCTAACGTATGAATCTGGTTCGAAACTGAGCTCTGGGTCAAAAGTTAGGTTTCTGGCTGAATTGGGCTCTTTTGCCCATTCTGCTGTAAGCTTTGGTCTATCTCCTCAGGGAAAGCTCAGATCAGCGAATGGAATGCTTTTTTAGCTTCCCTGAATCAGGACACCACTAACATATGGATGTTGTTCGAAACTGAGCTCTGGGTCAAAAGTTACGTTTCTGGCTGAATTGGGCTCCTTTGCCAATTCTGATATAAGCTTTGCTGCAACTCCTCAGGGAAAGCTCAGATCAGCGAATGGAGTGGTTTTTTAGCTTCCCCTAATCAGGACACCACTAACATATGGATGTGGTTCGAAACTGAGCTCTGGGTCAAAAGTTAGGTTTCTGGCTGAATTGGGCTCCTTTGCCAATTCTGATATAAGCTTTGCTGCAACTCCTCGGGGAAAGCTCAGATCAGCGAATGGAATGCTTTTTTAGCTTCCCCGACTCAGGACACCTCTAACATATGAATCTGGTTCGAAACTGAGCTCTGGGTCAAAAGTTAGGTTTCTGTCTGAATTGGGCTCTGCCAATTCTGATATAAGCTTTGGTGTAACTCCTCAGGGAAAGCTCAGATCAGCGAATGGAGTGGTTTTTTAGCTTCCCCGACTCCAGACACCACTAACATATGAACGTGGTTCGAAACTGAGCTCTGGGTCAAAAGTTAGGTTCTGGCTGAATTGGGCTCCTTTGCCAATTCTGATATAAGCTTTGGTGCAACTCCTCAGGGAAAGCTCAGATCAGCGAAAGGAATGGTTTTTTAGCTTCCCCGACTCAGGACACCACTAACATATGAATGTGGTTCGAAACTGAGCTCTGGGTCAAAAGTTAGGTTTCTGGCTGAATTGGGCTCTGCCAACTCTGATATAAGCTTTGGTGTAACTCCTTAGGGAAAGCTCAGATCAGCGAATGGAGTGGTTTTTTAGCTTCCCCGACTCAGGACACCACTAACATATGGATGTGGTTCGAAACTGAGCTCTGGGTCAAAAGTTAGGTTTCTGGCTGAATTGGGCTCCTTTGCCAATTCTGATATAAGCTTTGCTGCAACTCCTCAGGGAAAGCTCAGATCAGCGAATGGACTGGTTTTTTAGCTTCCCTGAATCAGGACACCACTAACATATGGATGTTGTTCGAAACTGAGCTCTGGGTCAAAAGTTACGTTTCTGGCTGAATTGGGCTCCTTTGCCAATTCTGATATAAGCTTTGCTGCAACTCCTCAGGGAAAGCTCAGATCAGCGAATGGAGTGGTTTTTTACCTTCCCCTAATCAGGACACCACTAACATATGGATGTGGTTCGAAACTGAGCTCTGGGTCAAAAGTTAGGTTTCTGGCTGAATTGGGCTCCTTTGCCAATTCTGATATAAGCTTTGCTGCAACTCCTCGGGGAAAGCTCAGATCAGCGAATGGAATGCTTTTTTAGCTTCCCCGACTCAGGACACCTCTAACATATGAATCTGGTTCGAAACTGAGCTCTGGGTCAAAAGTTAGGTTTCTGTCTGAATTGGGCTCTGCCAATTCTGATATAAGCTTTGGTGTAACTCCTCAGGGAAAGCTCAGATCAGCGAATGGAGTGGTTTTTTAGCTTCCCCGACTCCAGACACCACTAACATATGAACGTGGTTCGAAACTGAGCTCTGGGTCAAAAGTTAGGTTCTGGCTGAATTGGGCTCCTTTGCCAATTCTGATATAAGCTTTGGTGCAACTCCTCAGGGAAAGCTCAGATCAGCGAAAGGAATGGTTTTTTAGCTTCCCCGACTCAGGACACCACTAACATATGAATGTGGTTCGAAACTGAGCTCTGGGTCAAAAGTTAGGTTTCTGGCTGAATTGGGCTCTGCCAACTCTGATATAAGCTTTGGTGTAACTCCTTAGGGAAAGCTCAGATCAGCGAATGGAGTGGTTTTTTAGCTTCCCCGACTCAGGACACCACTAACATATGGATGTGGTTCGAAACTGAGCTCTGGGTCAAAAGTTAGGTTTCTGGCTGAATTGGGCTCCTTTGCCAATTCTGATATAAGCTTTGCTGCAACTCCTCAGGGAAAGCTCAGATCAGCGAATGGAGTAGTTTTTTACCTTCCCCTAATCAGGACACCACTAACATATGGATGTGGTTCGAAACTGAGCTCTGGGTCAAAAGTTAGGTTTCTGGCTGAATTGGGCTCCTTTGCCAATTCTGATATAAGCTTTGCTGCAACTCCTCGGGGAAAGCTCAGATCAGCGAATGGAATGCTTTTTTAGCTTCCCCGACTCAGGACACCTCTAACATATGAATCTGGTTCGAAACTCAGCTCTGGGTCAAAAGTTAGGTTTCTGTCTGAATTGGGCTCTGCCAATTCTGATATAAGCTTTGGTGTAACTCCTCAGGGAAAACTCAGATCAGCGAATGGAGTGGTTTTTTAGCTTCCCCGACTCCAGACACCACTAACATATGAACGTGGTTCGAAACTGAGCTCTGGGTCAAAAGTTAGGTTCTGGCTGAATTGGGCTCCTTTGCCAATTCTGATATAAGCTTTGGTGCAACTCCTCAGGGAAAGCTCAGATCAGCGAATGGAGTGGTTTTTTAGCTTCCCCTAATCAGGACACCACTAACATATGGATGTGGTTCGAAACTGAGCTCTGGGTCAAAAGTTAGGTTTCTGGCTGAATTGGGCTCCTTTGCCAATTCTGATATAAGCTTTGCTGCAACTCCTCGGGGAAAGCTCAGATCAGCGAATGGAATGCTTTTTTAGCTTCCCCGACTCAGGACACCTCTAACATATGAATCTGGTTCGAAACTGAGCTCTGGGTCAAAAGTTAGGTTTCTGGCTGAACTGGGCTCCTTTGCCAATTCTCATATAAGCTTTGCTGCAACTCCTCGGGGAAAGCTCATATCAGCGAATGGAATGCTTTTTTAGCTTCCCCGACTCAGGACACCTCTAACGTATGAATCTGGTTCGAAACTGAGCTCTGGGTCAAAAGTTAGGTTTCTGGCTGAATTGGGCTCTTTTGCCCATTCTGATGTAAGCTTTGGTCTATCTCCTCAGGGAAAGCTCAGATCAGCGAATGGAGTGGTTTTTTAGCTTCCCTGAATCAGGACACCACTAACGTATGGATGGGGTTCGAAACTGAGCTCTGGGTCAAAAGTAACGTTTCTGGCTGAATTGGGCTCTTTTGCCAATTCTGATATTAGCTTTGGTCTATCTCCTCAGGGGAAGCTCAGATCAGGGAAGGGAGTGGTTTTTTAGCTTCCCCGACTCAGGACACCACTAACATATGGATGTGGTTCGAAACTGAGCTCTGGGTCAAAAGTTAGGTTTCTGGCTGAATTGGGCTCCTTTGCCAATTCTGATATAAGCTTTGCTGCAACTCCTCAGGGAAAGCTCAGATCAGCGAATGGAGTGGTTTTTTAGCTTCCCCTAATCAGGACACCACTAACATATGGATGTGGTTCAAAACTGAGCTCTGGGTCAAAAGTTAGGTTTCTGGCTGAATTGGGCTCCTTTGCCAATTCTGATATAAGCTTTGCTGCAACTCCTCGGGGAAAGCTCAGATCAGCGAATGGAATGCTTTTTTAGCTTCCCCGACTCAGGACACCTCTAACGTATGAATCTGGTTCGAAACTGAGCTCTGGGTCAAAAGTTAGGTTTCTGGCTGAATTGGGCTCTTTTGCCCATTCTGATGTAAGCTTTGGTCTATCTCCTCAGGGAAAGCTCAGATCAGCGAATGGAGTGGTTTTTTAGCTTCCCTGAATCAGGACACCACTAACGTATGGATGGGGTTCGAAACTGAGCTCTGGGTCAAAAGTAACGTTTCTGGCTGAATTGGGCTCTTTTGCCAATTCTGATATTAGCTTTGGTCTATCTCCTCAGGGGAAGCTCAGATCAGGGAAGGGAGTGGTTTTTTAGCTTCCCCGACTCAGGACACCACTAACATATGGATGTGGTTCGAAACTGAGCTCTGGGTCAAAAGTTAGGTTTCTGGCTGAATTGGGCTCCTTTGCCAATTCTGATATAAGCTTTGCTGCAACTCCTCAGGGAAAGCTCAGATCAGCGAATGGAGTGGTTTTTTAGCTTCCCCTAATCAGGACACCACTAACATATGGATGTGGTTCAAAACTGAGCTCTGGGTCAAAAGTTAGGTTTCTGGCTGAATTGGGCTCCTTTGCCAATTCTGATATAAGCTTTTCTGCAACTCCTCAGGGAAAGCTCAGATCAGCGAATGGAATGCTTTTTTAGCTTCCCCGACTCAGGACACCTCTAACATATGGATGTGGTTCGAAACTGAGCTCTGGGTCAAAAGTTACCTTTCTGGGTGAATTGAGCTCTTTTGCCAATTCGGATATCAGCTTTGGTCCTACTCCTCAGGGAAAGCTCAGATCAGCGAATGGAGTGGTTTTTTAGCTTCCCCTAATCAGGACACAACTAACATATGGATGTGGTTCGAAACTGAGCTCTGGGTCAAAAGTTAGGTTTCTGGCTGAATTGGGCTCCTTTGCCAATTCTGATATAAGCTTTTCTGCAACTCCTCAGGGAAAGCTCAGATCAGCGAATGGAATGCTTTTTTAGCTTCCCCGACTCAGTACACCTCTAACATATGGATGTGGTTCGAAACTGAGCTCTGGGTCAAAAGTTACCTTTCTGGGTGAATTGAGCTCTTTTGCCAATTCGGATATCAGCTTTGGTCCTACTCCTCAGGGAAAGCTCAGATCAGCAAATGGAGTGGTTTTTTAGCTTCCCCGACTCAGGTCACCACTAACATATGGATGTGGTTTGAAACTGAGCTCTGGGTCAAATGTTACCTTTCTGGCTGAATTGGGCTCTTTTGCCAATTCTGATATTAGCTTTGGTCCAACTCCTCAGAAAGCTCAGATCAGCGAATGGAGTGGTTTTTTAGCTTCCCCTAATCAGGATACCACTAACATATGGATGTGGTTCGAAACTGAGCTCTGGGTCAAAAGTTAGGTTTCTGGCTGAATTGGGCTCCTTTGCCAATTCTGATATAAGCTTTGCTGCAACTCCTCGGGGAAAGCTCAGATCAGCGAATGGAATGCTTTTTTAGCTTCCCCGACTCAGGACACCTCAAACATATGAATCTGGTTCGAAACTGAGCTCTGGGTCAAAAGTTAGGTTTCTGTCCGAATTGGGCTCTGCCAATTCTGATATAAGCTTTGGTGTAACTCCTCAGGGAAAGCTTAGATCAGCGAATGGAGTGGTTTTTTAGCTTCCCCGACTCCGGACACCACTAACATATGAATGTGGTTCGAAACTGAGCTCTGGGTCAAAAGTTAGGTTCTGGCTGAATTGGGCTCCTTTGCCAATTCTGATATAAGCTTTGCTGCAACTCCTCAGGGAAAGCTCAGATCAGCGAAAGGAATGGTTTTTTAGCTTCCCCGACTCAGGACACCACTAACATATGAATGTGGTTCGAAACTGAGCTCTGGGTCAAAAGTTAGGTTTCTGGCTGAATTGGGCTCTGCCAACTCTGATATAAGCTTTGGTGTAACTCCTTAGGGAAAGCTCAGATAAGCGAATGGAGTGGTTTTTTAGCTTCCCCGACTCAGGACACCACTAACATATGGATGTGGTTCGAAACTGAGCTCTGGGTCAAAAGTTACGTTTCTGGCTGAATTGGGCTTTTTTGCCAATTCTGATATAAGCTTTGGTATATCTCCTCAGGGAAAGCTCAGATCAGCGAATGGAGTGGTTTTTTAGCTTCCCTGAATCAGGACACCACTAACATATGGATGTTGTTCGAAACTGAGCTCTGGGTCAAAAGTTACGTTTCTGGCTGAATTGGGCTCCTTTGCCAATTCTGATATAAGCTTTGCTGCAACTCCTCAGGGAAAGCTCAGATCAGCGAATGGAGTGGTTTTTTAGCTTCCCCGACTCCGGACACCACTAACATATGAATCTGGTTCGAAACTGAGCTCTGGGTCAAAAGTTAGGTTTCTGGCTGAATTGGGCTCCTTTGCCAATTCTGATATAAGCTTTGCTGCAACTCCTCGGGGAAAGCTCAGATCAGCGAATGGAATGCTTTTTTAGCTTCCCCGACTCAGGACACCTCTAACATATGAATCTGGTTCGAAACTGAGCTCTGGGTCAAAAGTTACGTTTCTGGCTGAATTGGGCTCTCTTGCCCATTCTGATGTAAGCTTTGGTCTATCTCCTCAGGGAAAGCTTAGATCAGCGAATGGAGTGGTTTTTTAGCTTCCCCTAATCAGGACACAACTAACATATGGATGTGGTTCGAAACTGAGCTCTGGGTCAAAAGTTAGGTTTCTGGCTGAATTGGGCTCCTTTGCCAATTCTGATATAAGGTTTTCTGCAACTCCTCAGGGAAAGCTCAGATCAGCGAATGGAATGCTTTTTTAGCTTCCCCGACTCAGGACACCTCTAACATATGGATGTGGTTCGAAACTGAGCTCTGGGTCAAAAGTTACCTTTCTGGGTGAATTGAGCTCTTTTGCCAATTCGGATATCAGCTTTGGTCCTACTCCTCAGGGAAAGCTCAGATCAGCGAATGGAGTGGTTTTTTAGCTTCCCCTAATCAGGACACAACTAACATATGGATGTGGTTCGAAACTGAGCTCTGGGTCAAAAGTTAGGTTTCTGGCTGAATTGGGCTCCTTTGCCAATTCTGATATAAGCTTTTCTGCAACTCCTCAGGGAAAGCTCAGATCAGCGAATGGAATGCTTTTTTAGCTTCACTGACTCAGTACACCTCTAACATATGAATCTGGTTCGAAACTGAGCTCTGGGTCAAAAGTTACGTTTCTGGCTGAATTGGGCTCTCTTGCCCATTCTGATGTAAGCTTTGGTCTATCTCCTCAGGGAAAGCTTAGATCAGCGAATGGAGTGGTTTTTTAGCTTCCCCTAATCAGGACACAACTAACATATGGATGTGGTTCGAAACTGAGCTCTGGGTCAAAAGTTACGTTTCTGGCTGAATTGGGCTCCTTTGCCAATTCTGATATAAGCTTTTCTGCAACTCCTCAGGGAAAGCTCAGATCAGCGAATGGAATGCTTTTTTAGCTTCCCCGACTCAGGACACCTCTAACATATGGATGTGGTTCGAAACTGAGCTCTGGGTCAAAAGTTACCTTTCTGGGTGAATTGAGCTCTTTTGCCAATTCGGATATCAGCTTTGGTCCTACTCCTCAGGGAAAGCTCAGATCAGCGAATGGAGTGGTTTTTTAGCTTCCCCTAATCAGGACACAACTAACATATGGATGTGGTTCGAAACTGAGCTCTGGGTCAAAAGTTAGGTTTCTGGCTGAATTGGGCTCCTTTGCCAATTCTGATATAAGCTTTTCTGCAACTCCTCAGGGAAAGCTCAGATCAGCGAATGGAATGCTTTTTTAGCTTCACTGACTCAGTACACCTCTAACATATGGATGTGGTTCGAAACTGAGCTCTGGGTCAAAAGTTACCTTTCTGGGTGAATTGAGCTCTTTTGCCAATTCGGATATCAGCTTTGGTCCTACTCCTCAGGGAAAGCTCAGATCAGCGAATGGAGTGGTTTTTTAGCTTCCCCTAATCAGGACACAACTAACAT